>NC_021164.2:50082647-50098181 GCF_000331145.2 Cicer arietinum | reverse complement strand
AGTGTTGCAACTGTGTAATCACAATTGCATAATATATCACTTTTGAACATATCTACTAACTAACTTTATAGCAATTAGTCAATTATTGCAACAATAGTAAGTTTGAATCATTCCATAGTTTTACTGGAGACCTCAATCAATTCACCCAAAACTTTTGAGACATGCAAAACAAGTTGAAATTCCATCAACACTAAATATTAGATACATTGACAGATATCATAAAATGGAAAAGCTAGTCATTTCAATGATTGCCCACTAACCAGGTCTAGATGAATCTTTGGGATTATTGTAGGACTGTATTGCAGCTGTCCAACCTGGAAACAGAAATTCATAGCCAACAGAGATAACAGGTAATGTTAACCAATGATATTGGCATAATAACCAATGCAGAAATTAAAAGTGTAAAATGTAAAGATTGTAAGGTAGGTACTGTTCTGGTCCATCAGTAGATCCTTGCAGACATAAAATCGGTACATAAATAATGAAATAAAAAAGTAAATATCCAAAATCTGTAAATTAGAAATGAAACAGTAAAAAAACAAAGCCAAAATAAGTTCACAAAAAATGAAGAACAGATCAAAATACTAACAAAATGTTGGTTTCTTAAAAAAAAACTGCTGACATATCAATTAAAAAACAAAATGATCAACCATATGAATGGATTTCCAAGAAGGCGTTTGGAAATCTCATGTTCCAGTTTAAATCAATTCAAAATCGACTAGATGTCAATAACCCTTCATAACTTGGAAATACCCAAATAAACATAGACCACTGAACAGTTTCTAGAGGACTCTAAATCTTTATTTTTATTTGCTATCACAAACAAGAGAAAGTAAACAACCTATAGATGCAAGACTGAACACAGTATATAACATCAAATAATCAATGAATTCACAAACCCATGGCTAATAAGAAATATGTTCCAAACAACCAAAACGCTACAATATCAACTTTCATTTGACACACTGAATCTGAACATCATTTTCACAATAGCCATTCGGCTCTTGTATCACTATCAACCAAAAAGGTGACACATTCACGTGAGAAAATACTAAAGTCAATCACATTTGATTAACATCTCGAATTGCAACTTATCACATTCAAGTGTAGTATAAAATTCCAAAAAGGTCATAGTCAATCATAACATCAATTTCATAATTAGGTAAGCGTATAAACACACCCGAGGCTGAGGATGCATCGGTCCTGAACGAAAAGCTCTCTATATATCTGATAAGCAAATAAGGTCATACAAAAATCTCATAAATGCACTACATTACATATTCAAACTCAAAATCATTTATCATTCAATGTCAGCAACAACAACAACAACAAAAGTTCCCAATCACAAACAATTTAAAAATAAAAATAAAAGATGAAAACCCTAACAGTTAAAACAATGTGTTATTGTTTTTAATTTCATTAACGAAAACGAAAAATCATACATCCAATTGCATGAGAAAAACGAATAAACATAAACTGAAGCAGTGAAAAGGATACAACAGAGAGCCATGGACAATGATCCCGATAACAACGAAGAAGGAACTGTCACCGGTGCATGAGGCATGGTCAATTTCTGATCCCTAGCGAGGAATTCTTCGAGATTGTGTAGAAGATTGGAATAAAGCGCAGGCATTGTACCGTTTGTGGAAGCATGGTTCCTATTGGAAGTGGAATCGTAAATGTATCCACATGAATTGCATCCAGTGGCGATGACTACGAGTTGGTTAAGTTGGCCGAGAAGAAGTATTGAATTGAGAAAAGCGAGAACCTGAAAAAGGAAAATAAATAGAATCAAAATTGGAATAACCGATAACGAGAGTTTGTTGTTGTTGTTGATGGTTACTTGAGAGAGGAACTCGGAGAAGTGGAAGGGAAAAATGGTCCAGAAGAAAGGAGTAATAAGCAATGTAACACTAATCAAGGCCCAAATTCTCAATATGTAATTCCAAACTATTTTCTCACAGATTAGTTAGGGAATTCTTTTTCTTTTATTAGAGTTATATATTTCCATAAATTGACACATATCATATTTCGGTTTTAAATCTTAGAATTTAAGAATTCTTTAGTTATTTGTTTTTTTGTGGAAAAAATGAAATAGTTAATTAGTTAAATTTACTACAATACAAATAGGATAATCCTTACTTTAAATAGTGTCAGTTGTAGAAATAGACAATTGTGGTTCTCTTTGTTGGACTTTAGTCCTCTTAATCCTAGTTTTGACATAATTAACAAACATACAATGTTCATACATCATATGATAAATCTAACATTTTAATTGAGCAAGATTTCAGGAACAACAACTCAACCCTACATACTTGACACAATTGCTTGGAACTCAAGAAATCAACAAATCTACTGAACAAATCGATTAGGCAATCGATTTCATAAAACGGTTGTAAGGACACATGGGTTTTGTAGTTACACAATCGATTAGGCAATCGATTGGAACAGAATTGTGCAAGTCAGTGGCAACCTGATTTGTAGGCTAATCGATTGGCACATCGACTGTGCAAACTACAAAGTAAAATCTGATTGAATAAAGCGATTGGGAAATCGATTGCATGTCACAGGGAAAATCCATTTAACTAGGCTAATCGATTGACGAATCGATTACGTAAATAAAACTTTCAAAAGTAACATGGCCTGTGACAAACACAATCGATTGGACAATCTATTTTGATAAATTCAACCATGATAAGTTTGGTATCAATCGATTGGGAAATCGATTGATCTAAACCATTTGGTAAAGTCTTTTCAGAAAAATACTACCAAATCGATTGGCACATCGATTGATCAAATATTTTGAAGAAACAGGGAACTCCCAAAATATGACCACATCGATTGGCAAATCGATTGATCAAATATTTTGAAGAAACAGGGAACTCCCAAAATATGACCACATCGATTGGCAAATCGATTGATCAAATATTTTGAAGAAACAGGGAACTCCCAAAATATGACCACATCGATTGGCAAATTGTTATGCTAAGATGCCCTGATACTTCTGTTTCTATGATATGATAATGGTACATATATGCTATGAAATGTTGTTAATATTATGTCTTGAAATGCTCAACTCAAGTTAAAATTGTATGATTGTCACTTATGCAATTTTGAATACTTTGTTGGACTTTAGTCCTTTGAATCCTAATTTTGACATAATTAACAAACATACAATGTTCATACATCATATGATAAATCTAACATTTTAATTGAGCAAGATTTCAGGAACAACAATCCAATCCTACACACTTGAAACAAATTGCTTGGAACACAAGAAATCAACAAAAGTTGATTATTCACTGAGTAAATCGATTGGGAAATCGATTTCATAACAAGGGTGTAAGGAAACATAACTGTTTGTGATTGTATAATCGATTGGGCCATCGATTGGCTAAATTAGAAATGAAAATTGCACAAGTCAGTGGCAACCTGATTTACAACCTAATCGATTGACAAATCGATTTTGCAAATCACAAAGTAAAAACTGATTGAACAAAATCGATTGGTATATCGATTGGGGTGTCACAGGTACTAGGAATTGGATTGGCAAATCGATTTCTTAAATGAAATTTCAAAAGTAACAGGACCCGTGACAAACACAATCGATTGGACAATCTATTGTGAGAATTTCAATCGTGTTAAGTTTGGTATCAATCGATTGGGAAATCGATTGAACTAAACATCTGGTAAGAACTTTTCAGAAAACAACTACCAAATCGATTGGCACTTCGATTAACATGAAATTAACTGAGTCACTGCTTTTAATCACAATCGATTGGGAAATCGATTGATACAAATATTTTGAAATCACAGTGAACTCCCAGTTTGTGGCCAAATCGATTATGCGCATTTGTGAATCGATTTATTCTGAAAAGTGCTTTAAAAGAATCGATTGGTGAATCAATTAGTTTATGTAGTTTCAAGGTTAAAGAAAAACAAGACTCGCGATATTCGATTGGTAAATCGATTAGACCTATTTTATAGCTTTAATAAATCGATTGGTAAGTTGATTGATTAGTTGTTTTTCAGACACTATATAAACTGTTTTTCAATCTTTTTCTCTCATAACTTTTTGATATAACTTTGAAACAACTTTGACACAACTTTGAAATATAATCAAGAACACTTTGTTAACATTCTGATATTGCCTTTTTCAGATCAACACCAAAAAGATTATCCTTAATCATTGAGAGAGCTGAAAAAGTATTCTTGAGAGAAAAGACAATGTTCTCATAAACACTCATTGAACATTCATATTCGTGTGAGATACATTGATCAAGATTGAAGACACTTTTTGTATATCTTTTATTCTGTTTGTAACAAATACTCTATAAAGAAACGATAGCGAAAAATCCAGCTAGAAACTGGTAGTGACCTTCTTGGGTGAGATGTCTTCATCAAGAACGAACTGTACTTTGATCTTGTGTGAGTCTGACGAGTGGCTGCAAGGATCAAAGGGTTGATAGAAATCCAGCTAGAAACTGGTGGCAACCTGATTTGTAGGCTAATCGATTGGCACATCGACTGTGCAAACTACAAAGTAAAATCTGATTGAATAAAGTGATTGGGAAATCGATTGCATGTCACAGGGAAAATCCATTTAACTAGGCTAATCGATTGACGAATCGATTACGTAAATAAAACTTTCAAAAGTAACATGGCCTGTGACAAACACAATCGATTGGACAATCTATTTTGAGAAATTCAATCATGATAAGTTTGGTATCAATCAATTGGGAAATCGATTGAGCTAAACCATTTGGTAAAGTCTTTTCAGAAAAATACTACCAAATCGATTGGCACATCGATTGATCAAATATTTTGAAGAAACAGGGAACTCCCAAAATATGACCACATCGATTGGCAAATCGATTGATCAAATATTTTGTAGAAACAGGGAACTCCCAAAATATGGCCAAATCGATTATGTATATTTGTGCATCGATTATGCAATCGATTCATATAAGTCTGCACATAATTTTCTGAAAAGTATGTTAAAAGAATCGAATGGGAAATCGATTAGTTTTTATAGTTTCAAGATTCAAGAAAAACAAGACTTGCGATAATCGATTGGCAAATCGACTAAGCTCTTTTATCACTTTAATGAATCGATTGGAAAATCGATTTATCTGTTGTTTTTCAGAAACTATATAAAGTGTTTTCAATCTCTTTCTAAATAATAACTTCATAATATTGAATAACACTTGAGAAACTCTTAAGAACATTTTGATAACATTTTGATATTGTTTTTTCAGATCAAGTTCAAAAAGGATTATTCATAATCATTTAGAGAGCTGGAAAAGAATTCTTGAGAGAAAAAGACAATGATCTCACATATTCTGAATATATGTCACAGTGAAACAAATAAATACTTCCTTGGTCTCAAATTTTAAGTCACTTTGTAAATTTCACATTAATAAAAAAATGTAGTTACTTTTGTATAGAAAATAAAGTTATGGATTAGTTAAAAAAAGTTATATGTCCTTCGTTAATGCTATTAATTTATTTTAAAATGTATAAAATAAACATTAAATAAATATATATATATATATATATATATATATATATATATATATATATATATAATGGACAATTTAGTTATAACTAAACATAAAATATATATTTAATCACATCACCAACTATAAATGTGAAAAACTAAGTGGGAGCTTATAAAAAGGGATGACATGAGTAAATATTTATTTGATGAATTTTAATCTATGTTGTTGCCCTTTGAGCCATTTAATTTTGACTCTCCCATTGACGACATTCACACACATTATATACAAGCCACTTGCGCCAAATTCAATGGTATCACCCAAATAAATTTATTATAAGGAGGAGTATTAATTATTATGAGATAATGTTTTTTTAAAGGAAATGATGAGATAATGTTAAAACCAAATTAACTTCAATATTGAAAAGTCAAGCATTATTTGATTCCGCAAATTACATTAATAGGACCAAAAATGAAAATAAATTATCTTTTAAGATATGCAGAGTGAAGCTTTGTTAGAGGCTTAAAGCTACTATTGGAGTTAGTTTGAAAAGAGAAGCTTCTTTGGCTTTGAGGCATATTCTAATATACTAACCCCCAACATTATTTGATGTGAAAAGGTACTTTAATTTTGCAAGAATATTTTACTCTCCATGAAATTCTCTCACGCAGGTCCTTATCCTTAGTTATCCGAAACGAACCTAAGAGAATGAGAGAATTCTTTAAGCATACCATTATATATACTTTTATTAAAATTCTCTTATATCGCTTCTATATAAATTATATCTTGACCATTCACCATGTGACCTTTTGCAACCATTATTTAAAGGCATTAACTTACAACTTCTGCTTATTAACGATAGAATAAGGATCTAGTCCTTCATTAACTAACAAAATAAAGGCAATCTAATCATGCAAATTTTGCTTTATTGATACAATTCCTTTTCAAGCAATCTTATGAAAGGATCATGCATATCAAATTAAGTGCATTAATATTCCTCCCTTTCTCCTTCATTTTAACCCATCTTTAAAATTGTCTTTTTCTCTAAATATAAATGTCTTTGCAATTTACTAAATACATTTATTATTCAATATTTAAACATATTCTTTATTAATATGATTAATTTATCTTGTGAATTTTTTTCTTCATTTTCTCATAAATTCCTAAGTTTTGTATGATTTGACGGATTCAAATGTGTTTTTTATTTAGAATATATGTTTAAATTAGTCAATTTAAAATATATTCAAAAATATAGTGGAAATAAAAAAAATTATCTAAGTCAATGAGCGATAGAAATTATTTCAATGTAGACATCTCAACTATAACTCGGATTTAACTATAACTAGTGTCTCATATTATTTTGTCAAATCATTGTGTCTGTGTGATAAATGAGAGTGTTTTTTTCCACCCTGCATAAATTTTAGAAGTATATTTATGGAAGAAAAAAATTTTGTCTTTTGGAATATGCTTCTAAATAATCATATGAAAAATTTGTCTACTGCTCCCACAATTATAGATCTTCCAAAAATCATGAAAAAATAGTTTAATTTGTATACGCATAAACAAAATTTACATAGTCAACTAATCATAAAGAATTATATATGTAAAAGTGAAATAATTAAGTTAAACATTATTAGTAATTCAATAGTTAAGGTTGATTGATAATGTAAATTTTTTTTACACTAACTGTACATATAAATTAAAATCATTAAAAAATCTCTCTACTCTACTGCATTTTAATTGTGTTCCGTTTGTAAGTGACATTTAAGTACACAAGTGGATAAACTTGCTTAACATACGCAAATATGATTTTAACCATTAATATAATATAAAATGATTTAATGGTCAAAATCTAAGAAGGAATACCTCTTTAGTAAGTTTGATTTTATATTGTAGATATTTGCAGACAGGGTCTCCAGTATAAAGGCAATTGCATTTATGCATTAATAAAAAATAAAATTATTACTAATATTTTTGTGACAAAAACAAACTACAGTCTTTTAGATTTGATAATTAATCCTATGTAAAAAAATCTGTGAGTTAATCAGAATTATATACCAAGAAACAAACGCAGAGACATATTAGATTTCATGAGTTTATCATCTTCATGAACCTTAATAAAATTTATATTTTTTTTCTTTAAATTTATGGGTTTAAATTAAGTAAAAAAATACTTATTTAAATTAATGAATGTTGTTGGTGTATTATATTGCCTTCTATTTGGGCCTTGTTGTGAATGCTTTATGTTTGTTTGTTGGGTTTAAAGGTTTATTGAGATTGATCAACATTGTTAGTGTATTGTTGCCATCGTTTAGGTAGTGATGGGTAGTAATAATTTAAACTAATTAATCTGAGTCTTGTTTTTAATGAATTTATTTTGTTTTATGTTTTATTAAATGTAAAAAGTGGGAAATTAATATATTAGGGCCATTTGCATAATAGTTATAAAAGATTAGAATGTAAAATAAATAAGTTTAGGGTCAAAAGTATGTATATATGGTACACAGCTTTATATACTAAACGTGACTTTAATTTTATTTTTTTTATTTATAAAAAAATAGTAAAATGAGTGACTTAAATAGAATGTAAGAGTAGCGGTAAAATTATAAAGGATTAAATTTTGTAAAAGTAGATGTAGCAATTGTAGCGTTCATTTTACCATTTTGAGAATGAAAATAGATAAATTCAATGAGTTGTGTGACTCAATTGAACCCATTTAAGCAATCTTAAAGTGGAGTTTGTCTTCAATTTCTTATGATATCTGATCATACATTTTTCTCAAGAATCTTCAAACCATGTTAAATACAAGTAATATTGTAATGCATTTTATGATTCCCTTTCCACTTAAGTCAATATTTAATAGATAAATAAATAAATCTATACCTGAAACCAACCTTGTATAGAATATTTTTAAGGATTTGCTTGAGCTTAACTAAACTATGAGTTTTTTAAAAAAGTAATTTAAAGCAGGACAATAATGCACTTTATAAAGAACGCATATGCACAATCACTTTTAAATTTTATAAAATATTATCAAGTTGTATGTATTTTATAGAAAGTAAATTATAGTTTGTTTGTAACTATTAACCTAATTCATAAGCTACTCTTTAATAAAAAATTCTAAATGATGCATATAAGGAGTAAATGGTCATTTTCGTCTCTAAAAATAACTAGATGTCATAGTGATCCCTTAATTAAAGGAAAACATTTTAAACACTTTCATTTTGAATTTCGTTAATGAAACTCATCCCTAATTTTAACTCTGTGTTAACTCGTTAGTTTTTGCTTATGTGTTATAAGTCAAGCCACATAAGATGAACATGTGACATATTCTTAATGATTCTAAGTGTCACTTAGAAAATGGCCAAAATTAAATAGAGAAGTTGAAACGGAAATTAGATAGTTACTTGTAAAATCTTAAATATAGTCATATCACTTTATAGATGAAATGTCATTTATATATATAGTCCCATTTCACTTTATAGAACAAACACATTTTCACTCCCACTTTAGTCTATATTGAATCAAAATCTTATGGATCATATTGTGGTTCACGAATGTTGAATGAAAACACAATTATATAAATATCTCTCAAATGGATAGTTTACATTCACTAATTCTAGGATAAAAAAATTACACAACAACAATCACTACTTCAATTACTTGAGTACTATCATATACACCAATTGAATCACAAAAGATGCAAAAACAAAATAGTCAATAACTTTATTTCAAAAACCAAACTATTCAGATTTGCATTCGCCTCTTTCTTAAATTGTTCATCACTTGCATAATTTTTTTCATCATCTCCGTCATCTTTTTCAAATTCTTCTGTTCCTCTTCTTCGTAATACCCTATAAGCAAAATAGTCTTCTCATTCATCCATTCATATGAAAAAGTTGTACTCTTCAATATCATCCTTGACAAAATTTGTTTCATATCAACATTTAACGATATACACGAATATGATATTGAAATTACTCTTATATATCATATCTTATGACATGGGTTAAGTATATAATGATCTCCATGGATTTTTTGTTGTTTTTGCTATGAACATCGATGTCTTCTACACACACAACCATTCAGGGACCTATTTTTTCAATCTCATATTGTGGAGAAGAACTATGGTCAGAATCAACATTCATGAACCATTTAGGGACCTATTTTTTCAATCTCATATCGTGGAGAAGAACTATGGTCAGAATCAACATTCGTGAACTCGTCTTGCTTGCAAAAATGAAGTACTGCCTCTTATCATGTACATACGGATTGCAATTTCATATGATAGAGATTTGATAAGAGGAAGAAAAATTAAGGTTCATCATTTGGGGGAGAAAACATGTTATTCCTTTTTATCATGTATTTTGTTTCATTTCAGTCTCCCAACATTCAAATGGTAGTGCATTACCACATCACACGCTGACATGATATATTAAAGTCTCCTTCGGTGTCACGTCAATAAAAACCAACATAAATTAACGTTAGAGATGAATTTGACTAACAACCTTCAAAATCAAAGTGTTTAAAATATTTTTCCTTAATTAAGGGATTACTATGACAATGAGTCATACTTTTCGGGACAAAAGAATTGTTTACTCTCCAAATAAGTATAGAGATAGTTAGTTTGTGTTTTTTTTCAAAAATAGGCATAATCATATTTTAGTCTCTTTATTTATTTTTAGCAGTCAATTGTTAGAATTTTATTGAGAATAAGTATCATACTCAACTTTTTTTATTACTATACTCTCTAACTCACTTTAACTACCAAATCAATCTTATACTTTTACGTTTTATTTTGTTTGTTTGTGCGATTCAAGTCAGTTATTTGGTAGTTGAGTCCACTTTTTCAAAATTAAACTAACGAGATCTTAGGCTTGATATCCAATTAAATAGAATATAAAATAATATTGGCATGGCTACCGTTAAAGTCGTTAATTTCACAAATATACTAATTATTGACCTCATCTCTCATATTTAAAGGATAAAAAATTGCATAGTTATTGAGGTCCCAAGAAAGAAAGCTCCTAAAACTTAAAAAACTTCTAAAATTATGAGTCCACTTTTTCAAATTTATTTTTCAAACAAAAATTTTCGACACACTTTTTTTTTCTCAACAAAAAAAAAATTATTCGAAAAAAATAATTTTTCATTTTTTCTAGAAAAAAGTGATTTAGAATGTTTTCAATATTTTTTTGAAAAAAATAAAATTTAAAAATTTAAAAAAAGATTATAAATTAATAAAACATTGGGCCGATAAATCCCCACAACCTAAATCCACAAAAAGATAATGAAATAATTGATTGGTACTTTAAAAAATTATTTCAATAAAGACCTAATATAAAAGAATTAATAAGAGATTTTTAAGGGGTTTTGAATTTTGTGACTTAATTAACTACTATGGATTCTTTGGAGAATAATTTAACTTTATAGCAAATGTTAGTAAGTTATTGAAATAGTGGCAATATTACATCCGCCATACCTTAATTTAGAAAGAAAAAAAATAATCTCATACCTTTAAATATACACTCCTACTTTAAATATTCAATTTTATTTTCTTTGACAAAAAAAGAACTTTACGTAAATTGATGATTTAAAAAACTTTTTTTAAGTTTTTGATAACACATTATATTTTGAAAAATTTTAAAAAGGTTTTTTAAAACACAAATTTCAAATTTTCATAAATATAATTACATTCTAAAAAACTTAATAAAAAAAATTTATATGCAAAGTTTAAATTTTTTAAAACATAATTTTGTATCGAAAAACTATAGTAAAATTAAGCCTAAAATTTAGTGGTGGAGAAAAATTCCAACACATTTTCTATTTTATTACATCATTTAATTATAAAAACATAAAAATAAAAATAAAATTGACGTGCTATAATTAAATGATGTAACAAAATAGGAAATGTATTTTTAAAAATAAAAAATCCGTTTTACAAATTTAAAATAATAATTAAATATAATTAATTTACATGAAATCTTCTACATTATTTTTTTACACATAATTAAAAAAAATTATATTTCATTCAATTTTAGATCAATATTCTTTTTATAGGACAAAACTGAAAATAAATAAAATAGAGAAGCTATTTTCATCGTTCAATTAAAATAGGAGAATCAAAATTATAATTAAACTTAAAAAATATTTCAAATATATAGTACAGTTGATTGAATCAAGAAATATTGAAAGAATGTCATACAAAATGTCGAAATTTCACACTTTAAAAATTTATATAACTCATTAATTTAGGCAAATTTATATCTTTTGTCATTTAGTGAAGAAGGTACAAGATATATTCTTTTAGTCACTTTATAGAATTTTGTGTTTGTTTTTAGGTTGAAGATGATACTCATCAGCAACCCCATGATTCACACTATTTTTTTCTTAAGGAAAACTTAAAAACGTCAACGGTGCAAGTTATTTGAAACATAAAAAATTCATATATGACAAAACAAAAACAAAACAACTTAAACGATCTATAGTAAAAACAAATAAATTAAAAAAATATAAGATAATATTTTTATATTTTATACAAACAACCTATTTTGTTATTTTTCTCTAAAAAGAATATATTTTTTTTATTATATTATATTCAACTTAAATTAAAAAAACTTACAAAAGCTTTCCAGACTCAATTATGTTTTAAGAAATTCAAATTTTGTGTATTAATTTTTATAAAATTTTTTTTTCAAAAAGCCATTTTTATTCTGAAAAAAATTTATAAAAAAAATTCCAAAACACAATTATATTTCAAAATATCCGAACTTTGTGTATTAAAAATACATTCTCCTTAAATACTATTTTTTTTCAAGTAAATATCCAATTTCATCCATGATTTTTGAACTTATATGGATCTAGTCACTTGCTTTATCTTGATTATTACATAACGTAAATCAACTTGGTTTATAACGGATAAAAATAGAAAGTTCAGTCTTAAAAATTTATGTATCTTTCTAAGAAAAAAAATGGAAAAGCAATCCCGTTACTAGAATCTTTTACTCCATTCATCTCGTGTCATTTTAATAAAAGAAAAATTATGTAAAAATAAATGTTTTTCTTAATTTTTAATATGATTTTAATTATCTTTTTTATATTTTTTAAATATCATTATACTTTATAATAGTAATAGTAAAAAATCTCCTAATAATTAAAATATACAATTTAATAAAAGAATTTATCTCCTTTTTATAATTATTATATTTTTTGAATACATACTTAAAAAACTTTAAACAATATTTATTATAAAAGAGAATAAATATCTTGATAATTCAAATGGCCATCGATATAAATTCTTATTCAAAAAAATAATGATTCAAAAAGCCTTGACGTGTCCTGATGGGAGCAGTATTATTTTGTTCTTTATAATTGCTAAAAAAATATTTACTTTAATCAAGAAAAAATTCTATTAACTAAATAATTTATAATATTATTAATTATGTTACAAATTAATTTACGTAATTATATGTAAAGTTAGTTGATAAAGTATAAAATTTTAAATCTTTTATCTATAGTTCTAATCTATACTATGCTTCTATTTTTATGATTTTTAGGATTTAAAATTTTATTTTAAAGATTGTTTTAGGATTCTAAACTTGTTAGACCGAACGTAATAAAGAAATGTTAGATTAATTTTTTTTTCCGTAGAAAAAATAATAAATATTATTATAAATTTACATTCAACTACCATGATTTTTTTTAAATAACCCTATTTTCAAAAAAAAAAATATCTAAATACTTTTTTCTCAAATTTATTAACTAAAATACTTTTTTTAAGTCACAATTCGCCACATTTGAAATGACGACTTTTTAAAAGATTTTTTTTAAAAAAAAAAATAATAATTTTTTTTCAATTTTTATTCAAATAATAAAAATAATATATATATATATATATATAATTTATAAAAATACATAAATACAAATTTTAAATTACATAGATTGACTAGAGCTGTTTGTAATATTTGGATAATGTTTTCAAGTATGGCCAGTTAATCGACATAGTCTATATTTTTTTGGTACTTTTTCTTTAACGTCCATTTCAGTTCTAATACGACTACTATTTGAACGACATTTTTTAATTATCCGCATTTTCAGGATTATGATACAATGTTTCACCTTCATATGTAGGCCAATATCCTTCATTGGGTATATGTGGAAACTCTTCTTTATAAATGTATAGATGTTAAATACATTAACAACTTTGTACAAGTCAGGTAGAAGCACTAAATAGTTTTGACGAGCGTAAGAACATGTGAACAAGGAACATGTATAGCTTGAAATTTTTCATAATCAGACCATTTTCTTTGAAGGTTGACTTCAAAATGACCAATTGGTCGCATCTCTCTTGGGATTACTATTTCATGCACCATGAAAGAATAACAATTTCAGTCGAATTTCATGACTTGACGAGTATTATATTTACCAACTTCATATTTAATCTTGTTCATGCAATCGTCTGTGTATACTTGACCATAAGCTAATGATGTCTGATGTTGTTGTCCCTTTTCTACATATAAAACTCTCAATCTATAGTATGTTGATTGTACCAAAGCAGTGATTGAGAGATTGTGTGTATCCTTGAGCATTGCATGGATTGACTCATAAATGTTTGTTGTCATGTGTTCCCATCGTCGACCTTGAGAATAAGCCATAGTCCATTGTTCTGGGGGGGATATTATCGATCCATCTTAAAGCCTCTGGATTTGCCATCCTGATTTCGTTGCGGTAATATTTGAATGATGGTTCATTTAATACATATCCTGTTATAAATGATGGGAAAAATATCAAATATGATAAATTGATAAGTGAAAAATATACTAACAAGAATTAAATCATTACCCATACAAACATGTTTTCTTTGAAGTTCCTTGTCCTTGAACTCTCTCATGAAATTTTATGCAATGTGTCGAATGTAGTACACATGTGTTGACGGAGGATCATGCCAACCATTATTTGGATTATTATAAGCACTTTTAATGGATTTGTGTCTATCTGAAATCAAACAAACGTCGACTTGAGGTGTTACATACATTCTTAGATTTAAAAAGAAAAAAAGCTTCAAGCACCCCCTTTCTCACCTTCCACAAGTGCATAAGCAATGAGAATTGTATTTTTGTTTCCATCTTGTGCAATAACAAGCAAAAGAGTCCCCTTGTAACATACGATCATCCAGAAAACAATTGGTTATGGAATGCATCTACATATTTGATTTTTTTTTTTCTACATAATAGAAATGCATTAAACCGATATAGTGAAACTACAATTTAGACTACCTTAAGAAATTCCACATCCCCCGAGGAACGTGAGAAAATATCATAAGGTAGATTTGCATAAACAAGTTGAGTATAATTTGACATTATTCAATTAAAATGAGAACAAAGAATGGAATGAACGAGATAAGCATATTCTTCATGGTCAATAGGGATGGGAATAGGCTAGGCCGTCCGTAGGGGCCTATGGCCTGACTTATTTATGGCCCGGCATGGCCTGACCTGTTTAGTAAAAAGGCTAGGCTCAGACTGTTTTTAAAGCCTATTTATTTAAATAGGTCAGGTTCAGGCTTATAAAAAAGCCTATTAGGTCTGACAGGCCGGCCTATATATATTTTACTATTTATTTCATTGTCCATTTTTTTCTTCTAATTTCCATTGCACTCACTCCAACAAACAGGTATGTAAGCAACATATTTTTTTATAAAAATCAATACTATTTATTTGTTACTTTTATATTTTATAAAAATCAATACTATTTCTTTGTTATCTTTATATATATTATTAGTATATAAATTTGGAAACCCTAATTGTTTATTATTATTGAATAAGAGTTTGTTTGAGAGGATTTGTCTAAAGGTAATATTCCAAGTTGTTTGAGAGTATTTCTTTAGAGGTAATATTCCTAGTTGTTTGAGAGATATTAATAGGTGTATTTGTTTCAATAAAAAATTTATTCTTTTAAATCGAAAAACATTTTTTAGGTTTTAAAAGGTGTTTATTTCATATTTTTTAAAAATCTTTTGTTAGAAAAAATATTTTTT
>NC_021164.2:50079431-50082617 GCF_000331145.2 Cicer arietinum | reverse complement strand
ATATATATGTATGTACATTCGTATTGATATATGGATAATCATTTAAATTGATATGGGTAGAGCATCATGTAGGTATGGATAATTGTTTATTTGTTACCTTTATATATATATTATTGAATATGATTTTGTATGAGAGGATTTGTTTGAGAGATAATAATGAGTGCGTTTTGTATGAATAAAAAATTTATTCTTGTAAACCAAAAACCATATTTTAGGGTTTAAAGGGTGTTTGTTTTATATTTTTAAAAAATCATTTTGTTAGAAAAATCATTTTTTATTTAATATATATATTAGTATTGATATATGGAGAATCATGTAAATCGGTATGGGTAGAGCATCATAGATGTATAAAGAATTGTTTATTTGTTACCTTTATATATTATTACTGACTATGATTTTGTTTGAGAGATAATAATCTGAGTTTGTTTGCGAGCATTTGTTTGAGATAATAATGGGTGTTTTTGTTTCAATAAAAAATTTATTCTTTTAAACCAAACATCATTTTTTAGGGTTTAAAGGGTGTTTGTTTCATATTTTTAAAAAATTATTTTGTTAGAAAAATAATTTTTTTATTTAAATATATTTTTCCCCTCCTACTATATATATATATATATATATATATATATATATATATATATACACACACACATTAGTATTGGTATATGAAGAATCATGTAAATCGGTATGGGTAGAGCATCATGTAGGTATAGATAATTATTTATTTGTCATATATATATATGATTTATTCATTTTTTTTTTTAATAATTTGCTCATTTATTTATTTATTATTTTTTAGCTCAGTGTCTAATATATATGTATTTTTTCTTTTGTTTTTGAAGGTTGATAAACAAGAGATACAAATCACTTTGAATATTTGATATCATATTTTTGTCACTAATTGGGATTTGAATGTGTTTTGTTGGTTGATAACTTGATATGTGTAACTGCTTATGGGGTTCATTTTGTTTTATTTGTAATTTTTGAAGGACTTTATAGAGTTTGTTAATTGTGAATTCCTTTTGTTTTTTTGTTTTATTGAAAGTTTGTTGCATTACAAATTTGTTAGTAATTATTTTATTAAATTTAATTATAATTTTATTAGTTTTCGTGTATATAAAGACCTAGTTTAGCCTATTTTAAAAAATATATAAAATATAACATTTAAATATTTTAATGTGAATAAGGATTTTAAATAGGCTTACAGGCTAGACCATGATAGGTCGTAGGCCAAGCTCAGACAAAAAAAAAAAAGCCTATGATAGGCCGTAGATCAGACTTAGGTCTAAAAAATTCATCATAGGCCAGACTTAGGCCTTTCAAAACCTGGCATGGCCTGACCTATTCCCACCTCTAATGGTCAACCTTTAAATGTTGAATTTAAACCAATTTATGAATACATGGTTTGGTTTTGCAAAAACTCTAAACGATTTATTTATATAGAAAACCAATTGGTTGATCCTAATGTCAATCCACCCCAACCTCCACCACAATCTAGCCAACATTTTTTTCAATCCCAACTTCCACCACAATCTAGTCAACATTTTTTTCAGGAATCAATGTCCAACACAATACAACAAAATTAATATTATATACCAACACCTCTTGACACTCAACCGTCTCTTCATACTTTTACTTACACACCACATCAATCTTATGGGTTTACGTTAGTGGAACAATTTAATTTTGACAACCAACAACCATAACCAAAATCACATATGTGTGAGACAACCTCGACAATGAGGTACTCGATGTCACATTCAACATTAATTTTATCGTAATTTTTGTAAATTTTGTGATGTTTTTTATGAAAGAATTATGTAATTAAAACTTTATCATAATTTAAAATTTGTATTTATGTATTTTTATAAATTATATTAATTATATATATATATATATATATATATTAATTTTTATTATTTGAATAAAAATTAAAAAAAATGATTTTTATAAAAAAAAAAATTCTTCAGAAAGTCGGCATTTCAAATGACAACTTATGACTTATAAAAAAAATTGATATTTTAATTAATAAATTTGAAAAATAAGTATTTACGTTTTTTTTTGGAAAGGGAATATTAATTGAAAAAAAAAATTAAACTACAAAGTTTTAAATCTAAAATCAAATTAAATCATTAAAACTAACGGTATGGAAATTTGTTAGACGAATTAAAATTTAATTACATAATATTTTTAATTAAAATTGCCAGTTAATTGGAGTATTGGGAAATATACATACCCACCAGCCCCAAGAACATTACGCATATTATGTCTTGTTATCTTATTATATTATATTTTTTGATATTCTTCTTTGTCTTATTGTATGTGATGAAAAGATATCATTTGATATTGTAGCAATTCACGAGTTGCAAAGATTCAGAGAATTGACGCTGAACGCTAATTCGTCTCTACTCTCTTTTTCTTTCGAATCATTTCCTTTTTTCAAAGCTCAAATATATTGGATCCATGCATGTCATGGTTGTTCATGCTCCCTTAACTGCCATTTCACGTTCTCAACCTCAAATTTAATTATTGATGTTGTATGCATATCTTATTAGAGCATGTGAACTCAATATGAGTTCTTTAGATGAGATTCATTGTGTCACATCATCTTGAAGCAATTCACTTATTTTTTACTCCAATCGTGAACTCAACATTATTCAAGTTCTACTATGCCACATCACTCTAAATCAACTCATTCATTTTATCCGGTTTAACTTTTAAAAAATCATATTATATTCCATTACTTTAATTTATACATTAATATTTAATTTATATTTAATTTTATTATAACTTAAAATATTAATTTAAATATTCTAATTAATATTATTATACATTATTTTAATTTAAAATTAAAATCAAAATAAAAATTTAAAATTAAAATAAAATTGTGAAGAAAAAATATGAGTAACAAATTATTCCTATTAATGAGCTAACAATCGTAATTAAAAAAAAGAGACTAACGGTGGTATATTTACTAAAAAAAACTAATGGTTACAAAATTATTATTATTTAATAAATTAAAAATAAGTTAACGGCTATAAATTAATAAAAAATGATAAATTTATTATTATTAATAAATTAATAAAATGTAGTTGTTATAATTTTATTATTATTAAATTGTGAAGCACCGTTGCTTCCTGACAGTGCCGTGACACGTTGGCACAACTCCAACGGTGAACCCACAAAAAA
>NC_021164.2:50059022-50079396 GCF_000331145.2 Cicer arietinum | reverse complement strand
CTTTAACTTAATCTCAGGTAACGTTTTAGTCCTTTATCTTTTTTTTTTTCCGATTTAGTCCTTTATTCCTAACAATATCAAATAAAGTATGAAAATATGAGTTTATTTGAAGATTTGCGTTACGAATTTGATGAAATTTGTATTATATTGAAGAATATAATTAATTTTATGAGTTTTGATTGAATTTTTTTTTTGAATTTTTGTATAAAAAAGGATAACATTGTCAAAATTTTAAAACATAAAATATCAAATTGTCACTTAAAATTAAAATAAAGGACCAAGTCGGAAAAAAAAAAAGATAAAGGACTAAAACATTACCTGAGATTAAGTTAAAGGACCACAAATGTAATTTAGCCTATAATTTTATTATTCTATTTTTGCTCTCATTATTTTAATTATCTTTTTAAATATTAATTAAAAATTAATTTTTTATGTCATTTTAATTTTTTTAATTAATTCAACAATTAATTTTATCAAACACTTCAAATTAAATTAATTAACTTATTAGTTATCCGCTTTAATCCGCTACTTTTGACAAAGTGGGCCTTAGTGTATGAGCTCCATTAATTTGTCAATTCTAAATTAAGTTAAAAAACATAAAGAAATGATTTTAGCAAAATAAAAAGTTAAACTAACAATGAAAGAGGTGTCCCTACTTTCATATATTCATAACAATATGTATATGCAAGTAATTGTTATTGCACATTTTCATGCATTCACAACTCACATAGTTTTTTAGTGCTTAGTGAATTAAATACTAGAGACTAGGGAGTGGAGAATTGGGTAAGGATGGTCTACTGATTTCAGTATTTTTAAATCTTGATCCACCAATTTAGGATATAATGTTAATGCTATCTAACAACAAAATTACCACATGACGCTTCTTTCTTAAATGAAAAGTTATCTTGCTACGGCAAAAATAATTTTAGTATGTTTGGTACTTTGGTTGTTTTCTTATCAAAATTTATTTTACCTTTAAATCTCAGTTAAATCAGAACAAATAAATAATAAATTTGACATTATATGTATTGAAAAATTTACACAATGTTTTTCATTAAATTTAAATAAAAAAATTGAGTATAAAGATAACACATTATTAGTCTGACATCACAACTATGATTAATAAAAAATAGAGTTGCTTATTCGGCTTCTAATTTCTATTCTTTTTGAGATTTTGTTGTTTACAAATACAGATTAATAGATCAGTTTTATAAACTCAATTTCATTCAAAAGTTTGATATAACATCACCACATGATACCAATCTTCCGTAAATGATGGACTCGGAAAAGGAATGAAAGAAGCATCTTGACTCTAAAAATATGTATTTCCATCTCTTTGGAGAGAGTGTATGATATATGAGAAGATAGTTGGAATTTAAGTATATTGGTTAATCCCACTTTCATAACATGAATTTTGAGTAAAATTCGAGAATAAATAAATAAATAAATGATTAAAATGTTAATTAAAATTAAATTAAAAAATTACTAATGTAATTTAATTTATAATTTATATTAATAATAGTAAAAAATAATTAATAATAAAAATAAATAATTTAATAATTGTTTAAAATTAATATATTTTTGAATATGTGTACAATAATATCGTAAAACGGAGTTAGTATATAAGAATATTTTTATTTAAAAAAAAAAAGAATTATTATGAATTAATGAGCATGAATGACATGTTTATGGAAGAAGTGTTTGAGTTGGTCCAGCGAGTTGAGCGGGAGTAATAATTTGGAAGTACAAAGTTGTGGAGATGATGAAACTTGAAAGTTGAAACCACTCAGACATAAAACAAAACCCAATTCACGAGGTCCTCTCTATTCCTTTCTGACACCCCCTTTATTTTTCTGTATACACAATTCATTACCATTAATAATTACTACTAGTACTACTACGTCTCCTATTAAAATCACTCCATTTTATTATTTCAAAATTCTTGTTTAAAAATATACAACTCTTTTCAAAAACTTTTTTCTCCTTTCTATAAAATTATTTTAAATAATTATTTTTTATTAAAATAAAATTTTAATTATCTTATTTTTAAAAATTAGATAAAAAATTTAAAAATTATACTTTATCGATTGAACTAACATATGTAACAATAAATAATTAATAATATTATAAATGTTTAACTTTAAAATCTTTTTTTTCTGTCAAGTAAAACCTTTTCACTTTTATTAATTTTACACAAACTTAATTCACAATAAAAAAAATATATTTAAGTGTAAAGTAAAAATTTGACTATCAATAGTAAGACCTTTTTTTGAGGCCGATAGTCCTTTCTTTTAAAAGTGGTTTGGCTTTTGTACCGTCAATGTTCATAAGTTTCTAGATATTATTTGGTTAAAATAAAAATATTCAATGATTTTTTCGTTAAAAATATTAAATAAATATTGTATTCAATTTTAAATCATTGTTTAATGAGTCATACCCCATTTAATAGTTAATAACAATTATGAAAAGGTAAAAAATTTAGAAAAAAGAAATTGGTTAACAAATATGGAGTTATAAAGTAAATTTCAGATATCTTTTTTTGTTGTTGTAATTTTTAAAATAAACATAAAAATAATTAAATTTTAAAAACTGCATTTGTCTAAGATCTAAATTATATTTAGGTGGTAATTATCATATAATGGTAAAAATAATAGTCAATAATTTAAGCTTAAGAAAATAGTTACAAAATATAGAGAAAATAAAATAGTTATAAAATATATTTTGGAGGTCAATTTCTCTTAATATTGTAAGTAAAAGTGATAAAAAAATAAAAAATAAAAACAATTATATTATATAATATATGTTTATCTGAATAAAAATTGACTAAATTATAATTTAATAGTAGTTAATTTTTATATTGTTATTATATAATGATGGTGTGGATTATGGTTATTAATATTATTAATTATTATCTATATATAATGCTGTCAGGTCCAAATTCTTTACTCGTGTCTGAGTACGAAAAAATAGTGAATGAGAAGTAAAGAAACTTTTTTTTAAATCTATTAAAAAAAGTTGTGCGGTACAATATTATATGCTTTCCACGGATCTATCTTGTTCCTAAACTTTAATTAATAATTAATTATTTGGAAGAATTTATTACATTAATTACTTTTTACATTATTATATGTTAATTAAAAATATTAATTAATTTTGTTTCTTGAAGAGTAAACTGTTTAAAAGTAATACTCGTCAATAATAAATTTAGAATTATTCTAACAAATATTTTTCTTAAAAGTCTTATCATTCTTAAGATTATTTATTAAAAAATAAAATTATATTATTTATCGTACAACTTTTAATATTATATTTTTTTTTAATAAGTATTATACTAGTTTGTTTAAATTTTTTTACGAGAACTTATTTAATAAAATGATTTTGTAAATTTAATACTGTTACTAGTTTTTTATTTTTATAACTTAGTTTGTGAAGTTCTATAGTTAAGAACAAATGTACATCAATGACTTATCATATATATATTTATAAAAATTATACTCTATACTTAATATTTATACTCCTACCTTATAGTTTATTTGATATTGTTAGGAATAAACGACTAAATCGGGAGAAAAAAAAAAGATAAAGGACTAAAACGTTACCTGAAATTAAGTTAAGGGACCGCAAATGTAATTTAGCCTTTTTAGGCCAATTTAGGCTAAATTACATTTGTGGTCCTTTAACTTAATCTCAGGTAACGTTTTAGTCCTTTATCTTTTTTTTTTCTCCCGATTTAGTCGTTTATTCCTAACAATATCAAATAAAGTATGAAAATATGAGTTTATTTGAAGATTTGCGTTACGAATTTGATAAAATTTGTATTATATTGAAGAATATAATTAATTTTATGAGTTTTGATTGAATTTTTTTTTTGAATTTTTGTATAAAAAATGATAACATTGTTGAAATTTTAAAACATAAAATATCAAATTGTCACTTAAAATTAAAATAAAGGACCAAGTCGGAAAAAAAAAAGATAAAGGACTAAAACGTTACCTGAGATTAAGTTAAAGGACCACAAATGTAATTTAGCCTATAATTTATTAATTTTATAACTAATTAAAGTTATAAGAAGAATAATTGGGATAGAAGAAGTTGTAAATTTTATAATTAAATTAATATTTTTACTCTTGAAATAATATGATAAAAATGATGTCTTACAAAATTTTAATCATAGAAAATTAACAATTTGTTTATAGATGAAGAAATTGTTATTAATCAAAGTAGAACTAATCTCCATTTTACAACTATTTTGAGTTGAATTTAAACTATGTCTATAATATTAAAATCTTACCATTTAACTGATACCTCATGGACATAAATTATTAACAACGATTTAAGTAAAAATTTATATAATTGATAATCGCAGACTCTATATTTATTAAAGTATATAAGTTACCTGAGTAAAAAAAATTATATAAGATATGTAACAATTATTAAAATTGTAACATATAGATAACTATAATTGATAATCGAATACTTTAATTTTTATAAAAGTATTTTTATTATAGTATATAATTTAAATACATATATAAATAACTATTAAGATAAAAAAGATACAAAAATTATTTATTAGATTGATTAATTGTTATTTGTGCATTACGTACATGGTAAATATATGTGTCACACAACAACAACAACAACAATAATAATAATAATAATAAGAATAATAATAATAATAATAAGAATAATAATAATAATAATAAGAATAATAATAATAATAATAAGAATAATAATAATAATAATAAGAATAATAATAATAATAATAATAATAATAATAATAATAATAATAATAATAATAATAATATACAAAATTTGTACATTGGTTATTTTTAATGTCTAAATAAGCATTTAAAGTTATTTGAATATTTGCTAATTTTTATTAAAACATTTTTGTTTCAAAATTTATTTAATTATTTTTGTTTAAACATACTAAGAATGTGTGTCTATAATTGATTATTGGTTTTTAATTTGTGATAATTATATTTTTATATTTTTTTTTTGTTATTTAAAATGGTTGCTACATTATAATTATTAAAATATAATTATAATATTGTGTTATATTTATATGTAATGAATTATCAAAAGTAACTTCATATAAAATTAAGTTTTTTATAAGATTTATGTTTTTCATTGTTAGTTTTAATCATAGAGTTATGAAATTAAGTTGTAATAATTATATTTTAATGATATATTTTATAGTCATTTAAAATGACTATTACATTTTAATTATTAAAATGTAATTAACAAATTGTGTTGTATCTATAGATAATGAATTAACAATAGTAACTTAATATGAAATTAAGTTTATAATAATAGTTATGTTTTTTATTGTTAGCATTTTAATTATAGAGATGTATGCAAAATTATGGTATAATAAAAAATAGAGAGTGATTATCCTTTAGAGATAAGATTAATTTTGTTGGTTTGTCTTAGGTTTCTTTAATCATCTTATTCAAAGCGTGTCAGACTATAAGCATGGAGAAACTAAGTTATCCATATTAGATTAGAACTGCAAGACATATATATATATATATATATATATATATATATATATATATATATATAAAATAAAAACAGGAAAGATAAAATATGGATAAAATTAAATAGAGAAAGAAAATATCTTAAGTATAAGTTTTGACCCAATTGATGAAGTCACCTAAAAAGGTTAAGGATTTTGCATTTTCCTTTGATATTTTCTATGTTCTCCTATGCCATTGGGTTAGTGCTTATGGTTGAACGACTAGCAAAACAAATTTGCTATGCTACTTGGCATTCTAATTTTTCGGCTAAAGTGAATTGTAGTATTTGTCTATATTCAATTATCAATTATATATAGTTGAATAAATATCTAAAAGAATAAAGAAATTGAAAATGTCAAATTCAATTAAGAAAAATCAATTTGTGGTTTAAAAAATAAAAAATATTCAACAAGTCCAAAAGAATATTAGTTAATTAATAAAAGCAAATAATTTGTATCCAAAAGAAATTGAGTTGTCCATATTATATTAGAATCGAAAGACATAGAACATAAGTAAAATTAAATGGAGAAAGAAAATGACCTCAACATATGTTGGGAGAAAATCAGAAATAATTATCTCAATAATCCAGAATATTTTTTCCCACATGTACAGATAAATGGTCAAACAGAAAATATAATTTCAAGAGCAATAATAATTGACAAAAAATTAAATACGAGGCGGACACAATTTTTAATATGAAAAACTTCCCTTAAAGTGAAATAATAAAAACCATCTAAAAACTTCCACTATAATAATGAATGACTACACCAAAGTCAAGTCTTCCTAATAACACTAGAGAATATCAATCAACGATAACAACGTTCCACTAAAGTGAGTATTACACAATGTCACCTATCCCATGATATTTGGGTGAAAATTGAGAAACAACAAATTATTTAATTTTGTGTAAGCGACAAAACTTTGTATCTAAAGTGTTCTCTCCACCAAAGTTTAAGAATTAATCAAAAAGAATGATTCTAGGACATAACATTAGGTATGATGTATTTTGCTACCAACTAATCTGGATATGCAAAATTAGAAACAGAGGAGCATTGAAAGTTGATTGGAGTGAGAAGATGGTAGAATTATTTTCATGATGAAATTTTTTGTGTGGGTTCTCGACATATGTATATGATGATGTGTGAGATGTAAAAGGTAAATTGAGAAATAGAAGGTGTGAGATGATATTTAGAGGCATATGAAGGGTACCACATAGAATATAACTGGTGTGATACAAATATTATAATGTGGCACATAAGTGTGTGATGTGTTATTCAATAAAGTTGGATGTTTGTTTTAATATATTACTAGATGTTACACGCGCCTTGCGCGAGTAATATGTAATTAATTATTGTGTGTGTCAATAAGTTAATATAATTTTAGAATTAGTATTTATTTAATTAGATGAAAATGTACATTATCATTTATGCAAAAGAATGAAAAATTTATTTTTGAAATATAAAAAAATTATGTTTTTTGTAGTACATAACAAACAAAATATAAAATTCTTTAAAAAATTGGGTTTTTTGTAGTACATAATAAACAAAATATTCAGGTATTTCTTATTGATACTTAGTGACGAAACATACAACCACACTAAATACAGAAAAGTGAGATATTGCGAATTCAAACCTGCACCCTAATATATTAAATGTCCCCATAACCTCGTTTCTCGAATATGTAGTAGCATGTTTCAAAGAACTTTAAACTTGTTTTTATAATCCAAACATTTGTTGAGTCTAATGGTATAAGACTTGTAAAACTGGATCTTTTTGCAAATTCAAACATTGGTTAAGGTATGAGATGTCAAATTACAAAAAGATCGTAAAGTTTTCATTATTAATTTTTTTTAAAGACATTAGAAATAATTAGGCAATTATGTTGTTAAATGAATTATTTCAAAACTTTATTTCACTATTTCTTAATGTAACGAATAAAACTTTATTCTAATAATTCTTATTACAAATGATTTAAATTTTTTGAAAAATATGGAAAATACTTATTTAGGAGGAATCTTGAGTGTTATTTTTACTATGACATTAAGTTTCTTGTAACTTACTTAGCTATACTATGACATGTTCCCATAATTTCATAAGTTTATTTCAATTTTACTCTACAAATATTTACATTATGGTCACAATTGCAGTTACAAACTACAATTGAAACCATACTCTGCATATTAACTTCATATTTATATATATATAGCGAACATTTTTTCTTTATGTTTCTACAAATTTCTATCAAAGAAAGTTGTAGAAGGTAAGATATTAGACTATAAAACTATAAGTATGGATATTTGAATGATATGAACCAAACACATTAGGAAATAAATGAAGTAAATATGCATGATACCCTAGAAATATATCTCATAGATAACGATGTCCAAACTAAGATGTTATTATACATTACTAATGTTGAAATTGATTTCAAGTCACCTTTTTAAATAAATATTTGGGTTATTATATGTTATGATGTTATTATACGTTATGAAAATAATTTGGGTTACATTCATCCATTTAGCATATACATAATGAAAGATGTGATTAAAGGATAGATTATCTATAACCAAGACATAACCCATCTCATAAAATAATGAAAATAAATAAAATAAAATTTTAAAAGGGAACAAACACCTAATGTTATATGATTGAGACTTCTACAAAATATAAGAAGATGTGATTGAGACTTCTATTGATAGATGAAGCATTAAAGATCTCGTTGTATATTGGAATAGATTAAATTGTAATCATTATTCCAATTGTTTTTACCAAACAATTCCTATTTTTTTACCGAACTAATTGAAAAACCATTTTGGGAGTAGGGAATATTGCATGTGGGTTGTTGAGGCATCAAGTATACATTGTCAATTAAATTGAGAGGTTAATGAGAATTTATGAAATAGTAATTGTGGATAAATGAATGAGTGTTATTGATAAGATTGATGAGAATTTATGAAATAGTAATTGTGGATAAATGAATGAGATTTGAAGTATGCAAATCAAAGGAATTTAGGAGTATTAGAATATGTTTTGGAGGTTAGAGAGTGTGAGTTAGAAAGTGACACATCAGATTTTGTGTGATGTGACAAAAATAGAATTTTGTGGCATACAAAGAGCTGTCAACGTGAGGATTTGCGAGTCTGATTTAATATATTATAATAAATAAATAAATACATTTGTAATAAGTAGCCTTGGATAAAAGTTGGACGCATAAAAGTTGGACGCATAAAAGTTGGACGCAAGAGTCCTTAAGTTCTACATTAAGGCATGGCCGACTCAATACTTATTGATCCCTAAAACAACAATGGTTAAAAAAAGGCTTAATCATACTTAGTCCTTGTAATTTTGAGTTATTTTGATTTGGTCCCTAAAAAATCATTTTCCTTGTAACTACTCAAGTGATAGAACTGCAAGTGCACGATATTATTAGTAAAAATTATTGTTCCCACAAAAATTTTGTTATGATTACCAAAGTAAAAATTATGATTAGCTAAAACGCTGAAGGTTGATAGTGATTTTTGATTAAAGTTAGCAACAAAAGTAAAGCTTTGGGATTGTAGTTTTTCACAATGATGGGCACAATAAAATTAACCTTCTCTAACTTACAAGTGTTAGACTCTTCAAAATCAGATAAAGAATTATAACTAATGTCTATTTTCAAAGAGCAAAAGTGTATTTTAAAGAATAACCAACTTATTTTCATGACTGATGTATTAACAAACTCCTTTAAGGAAAGATATCTTTCATGATTTCAAGAGAATCAAAATCTATTTTCATTATTTGATTCTCTTGTCCAATTTTATGGGTTAGATATCAAATCCACCTTTTGATTTATTATTTGATATCTAAGTATAAACATGATTCTTACTAAGATTGGATTACATAGATCAATATCCATGATAGAAAGAAATATAAATTTTTAGAGATCAATCATTGGAAATCCTACAATCCCAAGAGAAGAAAGATCTACTCATGATCATAGTAGAATCAAAGCTTAAATATAAAAATATTGGAAATATAAAATAACAAAACAAAGTAATAGAGTAAAAATAGAAAACTGAATATTATTGAAACTAGAAATTTGTTAATAAAAATACAAGAACAAAAGGAAGAGTAACAAGAGATTGCGAGTAGGAATACGTCCAAAACCGAGTATTTTCGTCCTTTTTTATAGCCTTAAGTGTGAGTTTTAATTACAAAAAACCATCATAATTTCATAGAAGAAAAACGCAGTAAAAGATGAGCATATTACAACCATAATGGTCATTATGGTTAAGCATTAATCCTTACTGATTTGGAGTGACAGATTCTTGTTTTTTTCCTCGTCCAACCATTAGGTCAGATCGTAATTCATGTTGGAACTTTATTTTCTTTCATTTTCTTGATCAAGATGGACTGCACCACTTGACTTCATGGCTCTTTGCACCAAAATCTTCACTTAGTTTTTTATTTCTCCTTACAATCAAAACAAAATAAAAACATAGTAAAATATAACTAAAACCGAATTAAGAACATCAGATTAATCTATCAAACAAAAAAAAAAATTATATATTAACATCTAATTGAAAATCACTTTTAAGTTGATTTTGCATATAATTTTTTGCTGAAGTGGACAAAAAATAGTGATGTGTCATGACTCATCAAATTTTATGTTAACTCGTTAAAATAACTTATTAAATACCTAATTAACTCTATTAATTACTTTTTTGTCATAAAAACCTCTATTAATCTCTTTTTAATAACTAACAAATTAATCTTTTTTTAATATCAACAAATAGTTACTATTAATTATTAATAATAGGTGTATCATGCACCCTCTCACTTTTTAACTTTCCACCCCCATTTTTATAGAAATGCAATTTTACCCTTTTAACTAAACAAAATTTTAAAATATTCGAAAGTTTTGAAAAATTTGAAATGACAATTATCAGAATTTTCGAAACTTTCAAAATATTTAAAACTTCCGAAATAGAAAACTCTAAATTTTTTGATCTTTTTCGAAAGTTTCAAATTTTCGAAATAATGATTACATTTTGAAAATTTTAGAAAGTTTCGAATATTTCCAAATCTGGAAAATTTCGAAAGTTTCCAAATCTAGAAAATTTCGAAATTTTCAAAATTTTCCTATTTCGAAAGTTTTGAATTGTTCGAAATTTTCTCTATTTTATAAGTTTCGAAACTTTCAAATTAATCAAAAGTTTCAAAAAAATTTATCAATTCTGGAAAAATACATTTCGAAAGTTTTAGATTTATCAAAAGTTTCAAAAATATCAAAATATTCAGAAAAATTAAGTTTCGAAACTTTCGTATTTATCAAAAGTTTCAAAAATGTAAAAAAAGTTCACTTTTTTATATTTCAAAAGTTTGAAAATTTTGGAAGTTTCGAAAAATGGTGTGGTTAATGGAGTGGTTAATTTTTTTAATGGACAAAATGGTATTTTCATTTGAAATGGAGAGGGTGGGAAGTTAAAGTGAGGGGGTGCATGGTATATTTCTCCAACTTTTTTTGTCCACATAAGTCACAAAACGAGATGAAAGATCAAATTAAAAGTGATTTAAATTATAAGGTCAAATTAAAAGTGATCCAAAGTACATAGACCAACACATATTTTAACTTCAAAAAATAGAGGCATTTTAATGTTTATAATAATATTCTAATGATCATAATAATATTTTAATGTTGATCAAGACAAGCAAGTTCCACCATTGAGAGCTAATCAGTTTCATGTTTGCATTCAGCTTTGGTAGATGATGTGTTTACAGACACCATACATATCAACAGAAAGAAACAGCTATGGGATGAACTTAATGAAAGGTATGACAGTGATGAAAAGGTAAGGTTCATCAAGTTATTGACTCTTAAAAGAGAGTTTGAAAGGCTAAAAATGAAGGAAACTAACTCTATCAAGGAGTAAACCTCAAAGTTGTCTCACTTGGTGAATCAAATGAGGTTTAAAGGTGAGATTGTAGATGACAATAAAGTAGTGGAGAAGATGTGAATCATCTTACCAGATAAATCTAAAGCTAAAGTTACTTCTATTGAAGAGCAATATGATCTCAAGAAACTCTTTTCTATGAGGATGAATAATGTAATTAAAGGTGCATTTCAAACCAAATACAAAGGGAAGCAATCTGATAAAAAGAAATCAGAAAAAGAATAACTACAAAATGGTGGTGACCAAAAAGGGAAAAATAAGGAAGATGAGAGTTCAAGTGATAATAAGATAATGGTCATTTCAACAAGCATGCATTGAAATTTTTGCAATCTCATGATAAGGTAAGAGGCATGCCTCCAATAAATTGAATGGATGATTTATGTTATGCTTGTCAACTTGAAAAAATGCATAGAAAGTATTTTCAATCAACAAATCTTACACAGGCTAGATATATGTGAAGATATGAATGTTGTCCATTAATTATGAGCTACACTCATGAGTAGAATAGCGTTTCTGAGAGGAAAAATAGAACAATCATGGAGATGACAAGATGCTTGATTGCTGAAAAGAAGTTACCAAAAAGTTTTTGGGCGGAAGTTATTCATAGAGCAATGTATCTCTTGGATAGGTTGTCAACAAGAGAAAACACCTATTGAAGCATAAGTGAAACCTTCAGCTAAACATTTGAATATTTTTGGATCAATATGCTATGTTTATATCCAAATGCAAAAAGATCTAAATTAGACGACAAAACTAAACAGAGGATTTTTTTTTTTTGGGTTATGCATCAAATTCTAAAGGTTGTAGAGTGTACAATTTTAACGACTCATTGATGACCGTCATCAATGATGGAAATTGACTCTAGTTTATTATTAACAATATGTTATCGGTGACTTAAAATTATGAGAGCATGCATTATGTAGAGAAAAGATAGTACAGTATGCATATCTAACATATCATATATCACCGAAAGTTAGTACAATATGTCATAATGGAAGCAACTAATTTGACAATATCATAGCAATACCAAATTAAAATGGACTATAGATTTATAAAATTAGAAGCATTACTTCATATTGGACTAGTCAATAAAACAACATTGATATCTCAGCCAACTCAATCATTTTCTCCAACTAGCATGTATAATACCTACTTGTATAATATGGCAAATAAACACAATAAATCATGGAACTAGTGAAGAATATATAGATATCATGGTAAACCTTGCATGTCATAAATGAAATTTCACAGGGAAATATCCACTGTTCTAAATAGCTAGCTAAATTTCTACAAGTACCAATTGATAACTAATCAAGTAAAACCAGAACAATGTAACTTAGCTAGTTTAAGAAATTATAAACATATGTAAGAAGGACTAAAGTTTTTGATTGATGAGCTGAATATGTTCTCAATTCTGACCAAACCTTTCCATCTTCAATTTTGTAAGCACTATCTCCAGTCGGCTAATTCTCAGTTCAAGTTCCACAATGTTTTCTTCGGATAAATAGCTATAGCTTTCACCTTGAGTCCCAGTTTGGCTGATCCTGTCACTTGACAACCTTTCCTCTATGCTCTCATTTTCATCTTTAGCCTCATCCTCCAAAACACCTCTTGAAAGTTCAATGTTTTCTTCTGTGACCGGCTTTTGCAGCGGTAATATTTGCTTAAAATCTTCATATTCTGCTGAAGAAAATTGGCTCAACAGTTGATTTGATTCATTGATTATGCCAACACATTTCTTCTCTTCCAAGACAGGCTTACAATATTCAACAAGTACCAAAGGAGTCAGATTGTTTAGCTTTGGAGTTAAACTTGAAGGAGCATCAGCATCAATATTTTCATCAGCTTTGAAACCATCTTGAACAGAATTTTCAGAGGGAACATTTTTCAAAAGTTCAGGACTTGAACCATCATCACAAGATTTTCCAAATGTAACATTGTCATCAAGTTTGGTAAGAAACTCGGGTGGAACCTCATGAGGTGTATGTTTTCTTGATCTTACACTTCTCTTCCGCCGCACAATATTGTCAACAAAATCGCCACGACCCAATACCGATTTCTTCCACCACTTTGTATAACGCGCGGTAACATCAGCCTCGAAAAATCTAGATGGAAAATAAAAAGCTCTATCAGATATTGGCCTACAATAATTTTCCCAAGCAATGTTTTTAGTCTCATTGAACCTAGGCACATAACTTGGAACATCTTGATCCATTCCAAATTGCATAGAAACTCTATGTGGGAGATATTGCTCTATAGAGTCAAATCCAACAAGCTCAGAAACTCTCAAACATGTAACAAATGACAACATTTCTTTATTCAAATCTTTCTTAAATGGTATCCAACATTCATCAATTGGATAAAACACTCCACACTTATCGGCATACCCGACATACGAACGCCAAAGAAAATCATCCACAGCAGAGTCTAATGCCAACCTAACATTATCAATTTCCAAACCCTTAACCATATCCCACTTCAACAACACATGGTCTCCATTGTTGATCAACTTGGGTTGTGGTTGCAAATTTTGAAACCTCTCCCAAACCCAAATTTGAACCAAGTAAAAGGGTGACCGTAGATTAACCTCCAACTCCAAAGGAAATCTAACACCTTTTAATGAACATTTTTCCAAACCAACAATACTTTCCTTAAACAAACTCAAATCCTTATATAGGCTAGCCAAAACAGCTGGTGCCAAAGCAATTTGATTCCCTCTAGCAAGATGAATAGCAACAGGAAACAAAGAACTTTTCACCAAATTTAATTTATGAGGAAAAACAAAAATTGATAACCAAGTAGCAAGAAATGCTTCATGCTCAATCTCACTACCTTTATTAATGAAAATATCCATCCACATTGATGTTGAAGGAGCCACACCCTTCTTACTTTTACTCTTCACTTGTCTTGCAAGGATCAATTTCTTCTCCACCTCTTTCATTTCATCGTCTTCAAGTGGAGTGAAAACAGGATCACCAAAGAGAGAGTAACCACCCAAAACCCTAACATCTTCCAAAGTGATTGTTGCTTCACCAAAGGAAAACACAAAGGTATTACTCTCACAACACCATTTCTCAACAACCCCATAAACCAAGTCTTGATTTTTCTTTATTTTGCACTTAGTACTCGTTATAGCTTCAAAGATTCCAGCTTTTTTCCACACTGATTCATATTTCTGTTTAAGTTCATCAACCCAACAAACCCATTTCTTATGTGGGTAGCGCCAACCATTGAAATGGATTTTTAATTGCCATTCCTTTGGTTCAAACTCATAAGAAGAAAATGATGGGTTAAACACAAAAGATGGTTTATCAATGGAGTTTGCAATTGGTTTTAGAAAATGTGCAGTTCTGAAAGTTGGTTGACTATCACCAGCAGGTGAAAGCATGAAATCTTCTCTCACTTCTATGATGGTATCTTCCATTAATGATTTTTCATTCATCATGTTTATTTATGGGTATGAAACTATTCAAAATAAAGTTCAAATTTTTAATGAGAATGTGATAAATAAATGGGGTTGAAGCTTGAAACTTAATCAACAAGGAGAAGCAATTTTCTTATTTTTTTAAAAAATGGTTGTTGTAATGTAACAAATTTTGCAGGAAACAAGACACGTGGCACTAAATTGGCATAATAGCATGTTTTTGCAACTTTGCAGTGACATTCTGGTTCAGACAAATTAGGTAAACGTGTAGAAAACCGAATTTGCCCTTTGGTGTATGTTATTATTTTCTCAAATAGGACAAACGGTCTTGTATAGGTGGCTACAAGGTTTGTGCTTAGTATAAGTTTTATTTCAAATATATTTAGGAAAATTTTCCCTTTTACCCACTCATTTATCCCTATACCCCCAAAAGTAAAGGAAAAATACTAAAATATCTTCATATATATAATTTTTTTTTTAATTTCTTCATTTAACATTTCTGGAACAGAAATAACAAGCAAAAAAAAAAAATTTCCGGAAAACTTCTTTCAAGTTTTCCGGTACACAACTTTCATTTCGGAAAACTTGAAAAAAGTTTTCCGGTATAGAACATCATTTCCGGAAAACTTCAACGTAACATTTCCGGAAACCACCGAAAAACTTCATCCACATGTTTTCCGGTAGTTGTTTGATTTTTTTTTTTAAATATTTTTTAAAATAATTTTTTTGTTTTATTTTTTTTTTTATTAAATTAGTATTTATTTGATTTTAACTAATTTATAAATCTTGTTATGGAAATGCGTATTAATCATTAATTATGGTGTATTAATTATGAATTATTATGGTATATTAATAGTGTATTAATTATTGAATGGTGTATTAATTATTAATTATTTATGGTATATTTATATGTGTTAATTAATATTTATGATACGTTAATTATGGACTAATGTATTATCATTTATAAAAATAATAAAATTAAAAAAAAAATTTAAAAATAGTGTGTACCGGAAATCTTTTTGAGAAAGTTTTCGGGAAACACCTTCTGTACCGGAAATCTTTGGAATGAAGTTTTCCGGTAGTACAATTTTTCACTTCTGTACCGGAAATCTTTTTTAAAGTTTTCCGGTAACAACTTTCTGTACCGGAAAACTTGAAAAAAGTTTTCCGGAAATAAGGTGTGTACCGGAAATCTTTTTTGTAGTTCCAGAAAAGATGAAATTATAAATAAAAAAAAAAAATCTTTGAATTAATAAGGACATAATTGTCATTTTCAAAAAATTATGGGGGTATAGGTATAAAAATGGGGGTACAGGGGAAATTTTTCTATATTTGGATATAAATATTAGTTCATTTCTAAATTATTTATCATCTTAATTATCTTTTTGCAAAATTATTTGTAATTACTATACTATTTTTTATGTCTTTATTTAATAAAAAAATTAATATTGTCCATTTTTTTTACTGTCAATGTCCCGAAATATAGGTCTTATTATTTTAAATTATTAAATATATTTATTACTATTATTATTTAAATATACTTCTTTATTGATATTTTTAATTTATTTTGGAAGATGCAAAGTTAAATTTCAATGTACACAAAAGATTTTTTTTTTTAAATTCATGCAAAAAATACACATTAAATATATTTAATTTTTTGAAATGTAAGTGAAAATAATAAAACAAATTTATGTTTAATAAAATATGAATATGTTAGGACATAAAATTATGTTACCGAACAATGGATATAGAATATTATTTTATATCTCAATATAATATTTTCTCTAGTATTCTCTTAGACTAAATTTTAAAGTAATTGTCTCTTCTAAAAAGAACTAGAGGAAGTATATAGTATTATTTTTGTGAATATTGTGGTACTTAATATGTAAAGCAAATGTGTAATTTAATTTCTCACTTCTTTCATGAAATTTCTTAAATAAAATTGCAACGATATAAAATATGAATTTAATTATAATGCATTATCAACTTAAAAATATTTATATTGTCGGTGTATTACAACTCTTTATAGAAATAAGTTTAGAGATAATTTAAATCTGAACAGTCCCTTCATAATTCCCTTTCTCTTTCTCCCACATCCCAAAAACCCTCTCTCATTTTCTTCGTCGTTTGTGTTAGATAATATTATTATATATTAGTAGTAAGAGTATTTTAGACAATTCTAGACAATTCTATTCTTTTATATATATACTCATTGTAACCCTATTAATTTTAGTTTTGGTTCATTCTATGTTATGAAACCCTAGAGTGGTTGTTTCTCTTCTTCCTCTTGCTTTCTCTTTTCTTTGTTAACATGGTATCAGAGCCTATTTCGATCCTCCTTGAACGATCCCGCCTCTATTCCGTTGTATAGTTCCCAACAATTAGGGAATATAATTATAGTTTCTCTTTTCTAACATTCCAATATTCAGTGAGATTTTTTCGTTAAACCGTGTCCCAATTCTGCTTTACCCTTTCTTTGTAGCTTTTCGTTTATTTTCAGTAGATCAGTAAAAAAAAAAAAAGAATTTATTAGGGTTCTATAAACCTTTCCACAAGCCATTAGGGTTTGACGCTCTAACCAACCGAGCTAAAAAGAACAATGGGTGGTAAAGTTTACTTTGAGAATCATTATTATTTGCATGGTTATTGGGGGATTTTGATTGATCGTTATGAAGAGATGATTGAGAATTATCATCCTGGGATCTACCGTAGAGAAGAGAGAGAGACTATTTTGATAGAAAAGGCAACCACCAAAAGAGAAAAGAGAAGAGTAATCTTGTTCCCGATTTTGTTAAATTAGTCTCACAAAAACATCGATTGCGCATTGGTTAACCGTTGGATTTGACTGATTTTTGGACAGAAGGTTCACAACATTCAGGTCTTCGTCTTCAACGGTCGGATCGGTAAAACGACGTCTGTAGGGGGAGAAATCATGCTCGCACAGCACCAGGTTATCCCTAATTTATTTTGTCTCAGTGATTGTGTTTGTCTCATTATTTGTATGGATTTGAGAGAAGGTTTGGAGGTTCATTGTGTTGTTTTGAAAAATGGGTTTTGTGTTAATTTGTATGTTGGGACTTCTTTGGTTGAAATGTTTGTGAGAAGTTTGGTTTCTTGGACTGCTGTTATTGTTGGGTTTGCTAGGTGTGGGGATATGAGTGAGGCCAGGAAGCTTTTTGATGTTATGCCTGATAGAGATATTGTTGCTTCTAATGTTATGATTGATGGGTATGTGAAAATGGGGTGTATGGATTTGGCGAGGGATTTGTTTGATAAGATGAAGGATAAGAATGTTATTTCTTGGACTAGTATGGTTCATGGTTATTGTGAGGATGATGATGTTGTGGTGGGTAGGTTTATGTTTGATTGTATGCCTGTCAAGAATGTGCTTAGTTGGAATGCTTTGATAAATGGTTATGGTGTCAATGGTTGTGCGAAGGAAGCGTTAGAAGTATTCGCAGCAATGTTACGGGAAGGATTTGAACCGAATGAGATAACAATGACTAGTGTGTTATCTGCTTACCATTGTGGTTTGGTAGAGGAAGGAAGAAGATGCTTCAAAGAAATGGAGAGATTTGGAATTGTGCCTCAGATTGAGCATTATGGTTGTATGATTGACCTTCTAGGAAGGGTTGGATACTTGGATGAGGCTGAAAATTTGATCTTCTGTGTTGTCGCTCTGTCTGTTGCTTCTTCTGTTTGATTGCTAATCTCTCTAGTGATTTGCTTTGTTGCTTCTCTCTTTGTTTAGTTTGGTTTGATATGATTTAGTTTTGTTTGGTTCTATTTGGTTTGGTTTGTTTGGATTTGGTTTCGTGGTGCTACTTCTTTGGTGGTTCCTATCTGTTGATTTTGATATGGTTGTTGCTTCTTGGTTTGTTTGGATTTGGTTTCATGGTGCTACTTCTTTGGTTGTTCCTATCTGTTGATTTTGATAAGGTTGTTGCTCCTTTTTTTGATCGCTCCTTTTTCGGTTTGATTTTTTGTTGGCTTGGTTCTTCTCTTTGATTGTTGCTTCTTCTTTGGTGACATCCCTCTTGTCCCCCCGACTATCCAACCACCTCCTGCGATTGTTGATCCTCCTTGTTACCCCTCTCGTCATCATCTTCAGCATAGAATCATTACTCTACTGTTTGTCTCTTCTTCTTTACAGATTGCTGATTTGTTCACAAAGATGCATTCCATTAAACGTTTTTCGTTTTTTTTTTTAGTTGACAAACTCTCGATGCTCCATGTTAATGCATGAGTTTGAGGGGAGATGTTAGATAATATTATTATATATTAGTAGTAAGGGTATTTTAGACAACTCTAGACAATTCTATTCTTTTATATATATACTCATTATAACCCTATTAATTTTAGTTTTGGTTCATTCTATGTTATGAAACCTTAGAGTGGTTGTTTCTCTTCTTCCTCTTGCTTTCTCTTTTCTTTGTTAACAGTTTGCTTGTTCACTTTTTCTTCTCTATGCTCTATTGTTATTTGTTGGTACAGCACTACTCATAGTGGCGTTGTGCTGCTTTTGACCGTAACCAATTCATTAGGAAAAGTATGTGCTACGTGGCATTATAATTGGCAAAATACCATGCTTTACCCAACTTTACACTCTTGCACACTCATTATAAGCTAAATTTTCATCCATAAAAGACAGAAAAGGTAAATCAGTTCAAAATCTTAATTATTCCTTTGCTGAATGTAGTATATTTTTCAAATAACACAAATGTCCTTTCTATGGCGCTTGCCCTACCAGGTTTGTCGCTAAATATAGAGGGGAAGATTCTCTAATTTTTTTTTTCTATTTTCTTTTTTACTTTTATCTTTATCTCTATTTTAATTTATTTTATTTCATATTTAAACATCATTGTTTCTCGTAGTGTATTTAATTTTCACTTAAAGTTATTTTATTTTTTCTTCCAAAAAGACAAATAATTCAACTGACGAGTATATATCATTTCTTCTCTCTTTATCTTTTATCTTCTCTTTTCTCTCCTCTGTAAATATACTATACTTTCTCTAAAATAAATTTAACTAAAAATGATAGCTGATAAGTTAATGTATCTAATTAAAAATTAAAATTAAATACATCAATAATTTTTCAGTTGCCTTTTTATTATATTTTATTAGAGTAATATGTTAGTAAGTTCCTAAGTTATTTGAGAATTTTTAAATAAACCTTTTAACTAAAAATTTGTAACTAATATTTTTTTTGAAAAATATTGTGTAGTCTGTTAAGTTACACAAAAATATCAAATTAATTATTTAATTTATTTTGTGTATTAAATTAGTTCTTTATATTTGTATAAGTTATAATGTTGAACTATTTTTAGTCTTGATTTCACTTCAATCATTTTTTAGAGATTTTTAAAATGGTATTGTAAATTTTGTTATCAATTATATAAAGTATTGAAGTAGCAATACCAATCACAAGGAATGAGAGTGTAACACCCCGTTTTTCAAAGCGAGGGTATATTTTTTTTTTTTCAAAAGGAATTAAAA
>NC_021164.2:50057351-50058522 GCF_000331145.2 Cicer arietinum | reverse complement strand
TTCTCCTCCATATTTTCAAAGCAGAAGAAGAACAAGAAGAAAATCATAAAGTCGTTCTCATCAAGCAATAGTTCCTCTTGTCGTTCCTCATCCTCCTCCACTTCAAGAGGATCATCAAGCAATAGTTCCTTTTGAAATTGTCGTTCCTCATCCTCACTCACCTCAACACGATGACGCTGAAGTTCTTCAACCTGATATGATCGTTGATAATCCGAGTGAATTCGAGATCAACCGTGGTTGGGTAATAATAATACTGTTTGTTTATAATTATATTGTTTAATTAGTAATAATTATTATTTTATTATTGACGTTTGTTGTTTGTCTCAGATTGTAAATATTGTTCTCCAAGGCTTTGAGGAGGAAATTGAATGTAACGTGGGTTGTGTGGCTACCTTAGCTTTCAGTCATTTCCTTACTTTGTTGAATCAACGTGTGCATCTTCCATTTAACTTTACTGAGTGGAACGTTGTAATTGAAGATGTGCCTCATTTGCTCAATGATACATTGTTTAAGGATATTCAGAACACGTCACAGAAGTTTACTATCACCCCAACTGACTTACCGGTACGGTAAATGATATAAGATTTTCATGTAAGTTGGATATACGAATACAATATTAACTTGTTTTTTGTTTTGTGCAGGGTTACAATATAACTTTAACCTATCTGTTACATGAGCTACGTAAAGTTGAACCGAACTGCGTAAAAAAGGCGTTGCGTGGCATCAATTATGTCTTGGCTTCATCCAAGTTGAAGAAGAAATTAGGTACGTATTAAATTTTATTTATTTATATTGAATTTCAACTCTTATTTTATAGTTGTTTTGATGCAGTTTCGAGAAGAGTAGGTGGTTGCAGTGTTTACTCTCTCGTTTCCGACCAACGGTGAGAATGAAGATGTTCAAGGGTTGGAAGCAGTATTTGACGGGGTGATGTTGTTATAGAGGGCTGTGTAATGGTTGCTGACGTAAGATACCAATTAATTTGCGGGTTTCAGTTTTATATGCAAACTAAGTCTAAGTCTCTCTTCGTACTTGCTGGGCACAGTGGAAGTGTGATATCTGGAAGTGATGTAATTCTCCTGAATTCTCTCTATCAGTCTCAGCATCCACTGGGAAACATGTTCAGTATTTGACGGAGTGATGTTGTTATAGAGGGCTGTGTAATGGTTGC
>NC_021164.2:50047732-50049144 GCF_000331145.2 Cicer arietinum | reverse complement strand
CTGAGGCGCCTGCTGTTGTGGTTGAGCCTGCCGGTGAGGGTGCTGGTGCTGATATTGCTGCTGGTGAGGATGTGGGTGAAAGTGATGGAAGGGTGCCAAGGGGTGGTCAGTGGGCAAGGGTTGAAAGGGTGCAGAGAAATCGAATTCCTGTGCATCGCCTTTCTTCTCCGTATTTCTGCAGAGGAAGAACTATAAGAAGACCACAGGGACACTCTCAAATTCCCCTCGAAGTTGTCGATCCTCATCCTCCTCCACCTCAAGAGGATGATGAAGAATATGAGTTTGGTGAGGCTACCGGTGAGGCTGAGGCGCATGAGGCGCCTATTGTGGTTGAGCCTGCCTGTGAGGGTGTTGGTGCTGATATTGCTGCTGGTGAGAATGTGGGTGAGGCTGAGGCGCATGAGGCGCCTGTTGTTGTGGTTGAGCCTGCCGGTGAGGGTGCTGGTGCTTATTGCTGCTGCTGATGAGGATGTGGGTGAAGGTGCTGGTAAGGGTGCCAAGGGGTGGTCAATGGGCAAGGGTTGAAAGGGTGCAGAGGAATAGAAATCCGGTGCATCGCTTTTCTCCTCCATATTTTCAAAGCAGAAGAAGAACAAGAAGAAAATCACATAGTCGTTCTCATCAAGCAATAGTTCCTCTTGTCGTTCCTCATCCTCCTCCACTTCAAGAGGATCATCAAGCAATAGTTCCTATTGAAATTGTCGTTCCTCATCCTCACTCACCTCAACACGATGATGCTGAAGTTCTTCAACCTGATATGATCGTTGATAATCCGAGTGAATTCGAGATCAACCGTGGTTGGGTAATAATAATACTGTTTGTTTATAATTATATTGTTTAATTAGTAATAATTATTATTTTATTATTGACGTTTGTTGTTTGTCTCAAATTGTAAATATTGTTCCTCCTCAAGCAAGAAGAACAAGAAGAAAATTACATAGTCGTTCTCATCAAGCAATAGTTCCTCTTGTCGTTCCTCATCCTCCTCCACTTCAAGAAGATCATCAAGCAATAGTTCCTTTTGAAATTGCCGTTCCTCATCCTCACTCACCTCAACACGATGATGCTGAAGTTCGTCAACCTGATATGATCGTTGATAATCCGAGTGAATTCGAGATCAACCGTGGTTGGGTAATAATAATACTGTCTGTTTATAATTATATTGTTTAATTAGTAATAATTATTATTTTATTATTGACGTTTGTTGTTTGTCTCAGATTGTAAATATTGTTCTCCAAGGCTTTGAGGAGGAAATTGAATATAACGTGGGTTGTGTGGCTACCTTAGCTTTCAGTCATTTCCTTACTTTGTTGAATCAGCGTGTGCATCTTCCATTGAACTTTACTGAGTGGAACGTTGTAATTGAATATGTGTCTCATTTGCTCAATGATACATTGTTTAAGGATATTCAG
>NC_021164.2:50037409-50047343 GCF_000331145.2 Cicer arietinum | reverse complement strand
GTGATGTTGTTATAGAGGGCTGTGTAATGGTTGCTGACGTAAGATACCAATTAATTTGCGGGTTTCAGTTTTATATGCAAAACCAAGTCTAAGTCTCTCTTCGTACTTGCTGGGCACAGTGGAAGTGTGATATCTGGAAGTGATGTAATTCTCCTGAATTCTCTCTATCAGTCTCAGCATCCACTGGGAAACATGTTCAGTATTTGACGGAGTGATGTTGTTATAGAGGGCTGTGTAATGGTTGCTGACGTAAGATACCAATTAATTTGCTTAGAATATGCCTCAAAGCCAAGGAAGTTTCTCTTTTCAAACTAACTCCAATAGTAGCTTTAAGCCTCTAAAAAAGCTTCACTCTGCATATCTTAAAGGATAATTTCTTTTCATTTTTGGTCCTATTAATGTAATTTGCGGAATCAAATAATGCTTGACTTTTCAATATTGAAGTTAATTTGGTTTTAACATTATCTCATCATTTCCTTTAAAAAAACATTATCTCATAATAATTAATACTCCTCCTTATAATAAATTTATTTGGGTGATACCATTGAATTTGGCGCAAGTGGCTTGTATATAATGTGTGTGAATGTCGTCAATGGGAGAGTCAAAATTAAATGGCTCAAAGGGCAACAACATAGATTAAAATTCATCAAATAAATATTTACTCATGTCATCCCTTTTTATAAGCTCCCACTTAGTTTTTCACATTTATAGTTGGTGATGTGATTAAATATATATTTTATGTTTAGTTATAACTAAATTGTCCATTATATATATATATATATATATATATATATATATATATATATATATTTATTTAATGTTATTTTTTGATATTTTAAAATAAATTACTACATTTTTTTATTAATGTGAAATTTACAAAGTGACTTAAAATTTGAGACCAAGGAAGTATTTATTTGTTTCACTGTGACATATATTCAGAATATGTGAGATCATTGTCTTTTTCTCTCAAGAATTCTTTTCCAGCTCTCTAAATGATTATGAATAATCCTTTTTGAACTTGATCTGAAAAAACAATATCAAAATGTTATCAAAATGTTCTTAAGAGTTTCTCAAGTGTTATTCAATATTATGAAGTTATTATTTAGAAAGAGATTGAAAACACTTTATATAGCTTCTGAAAAACAATAGATAAATCGATTTCCCAATCGATTCATTAAAGTGATAAAAGAGCTTAATCGATTTGCCAATCGATTATCGCAAGTCTTGTTTTTCTTGAATCTTGAAACTATACAAACTAATCGATTTCCCATTCGATTCTTTTAACATACTTTTCAGAAAATTATGTGCAAACTTATATGAATCGATTGCATAATCGATGCACAAATATACATAATCGATGTGGTCATATTTTGGGAGTTCCCTGTTTCTTCAAAATATTTGATCAATCGATGTGCCAATCGATTGGGTAGTATTTTTCTGAAAAGACTTTACCAAATGGTTTAGCTCAATCGATTTCCCAATCGATTGATACCAAAATTATCATGATTGAATTTCTCAGAATAGATTGTCCAATCGATTGTGTTTGTCACAGGCCATGTTACTTTTGAAAGTTTTATTTACGTAATCGATGCGTCAATCGATTAGCCTAGTTAAATGGATTGTCCCTGTGACATTCAATCGATTTCCCAATCGATTTATTCAATCAGATTTTACTTTGTAGTTTGCACAGTCGATGTGTCAATCGATTAGCCTACAAATCAGGTTGCCACTGACTTGCACAATTATGTGCCAATCAATTGCCTAATCGATTATGTAACCACAAAACACATGTTTCCTTACAACCCTTTTACGAAATCGATTGCCTAATCGATTTGCTCAGTAGATTTGTTGATTTCTTGAGTTCCAAGCAATTGTCTCAAGTATGTAGGGTTGAGTTGTTGTTCCTGAAATCTTGCTCAATTAAAATGTTAGATTTATCATATGATGTATGAACATTGTATGTTTGTTAATTATGTCAAAACTAGGATTAAGAGGACTAAAGTCCAACAGTGGAGAAGTTGTATTATTGTTAAATGTGATGATGATGTTGTTTTGACGGTTGCTTTTTGGAAAATTTATGTCTTCCCAGACTCTCCGATACAACATAAGTTTTTAAGTTTCGTTTGACCATTCAATTTACTTCAAACTTATGCTTTTGTCGTATCATTGATGAAGGGGAATTGTTTAACACTTATCGAACACGACTCAATTCATCCACTGAGAACTCCTACTTTAGTCTAATTATTAAAGACTCTCACAAAATTGTGTCCTCCTTTTTTGTTTTTTTATTTTCTCATGTAAAGAGTGTTGGTATCAATGGCCTCGTTTTACGAAAAAGGTTTAGCGCAGTCTTTTAAAATTTTCCACAAAATTGATAATCAATTCAACAAAAGAACCTTTTATTGAACTGATAATCAATCTCAGTCCCAAAGAGTTGATTCTAATAGAAGGTTCACGCTTATATGTATTGGCACATAATTTGTCAAGATTATACGATAATAGTTCTACAGATCAATCAATATACATGCATGTCAAACAATATTAATCATACAAACATAAAGTGCAGATAATAAAGAGTAAGGGTTAGAGAAGATTGCATCAAGGTTTATCCTGGTTCAGTTGTCAATAAGACAACCTACATCCAGTCCTGACAATCCAACTGGATTTCAGCTTTTCTTCAATAGAAAGAATTGAGACGCTTTTACAGATTTTCCAGTTTCCTCGAAACCTATCTATCTAACTCATATCTCTTTCCTATTGCTTAACCCCTTGATCCTTGAAACTATACAAACTAATCGATTTACCAATCGATTCTTTAAACATACTTTTCATAAAATTATGTGCAGACTTATATGAATCGATTGCATAATCGATTCACAAATATACATAATCGATTTGGCCACATTTTGGGAGATCCCTGTTTCTTCAAAATATTTGATCAATCGATTTGCCAATTGATGTGGTCATATTTTGGGAGTTCCCTGTTTCTTCAAAATATTTGATCAATCGATGTGCCAATCGATTTGGTAGTATTTTCCTGAAAAGACTTTACCAAATGGTTTAGCGCAATCGATTTCCCAATCGATTGATACCAAACTTATCATGGTTGAATTTCTCAAAATAGATTGTCCAATCGATTGATACCAAACTTATCATGGTTGAATTTCTCAAAATAGATTGTCCAATCGATTGTGTTTGTCACAGGCCATGTTACTTTTGAAAGTTTTATTTAGGTAATCGATTCGTCAATCGATTAACCTAGTTAAATGGATTTTCCCTGTGACATGCAATCGATTTCCCAATCGCTTTATTCAATCAGATTTTACTTTGTAGTTTGCACAGTCGATGTGTCAATCGATTAGCCTACAAATCAGGTTGCCACTGACTTGCACAATTCTGTTCCAATCGATTGCCTAATCGATTGTGTAACTACAAAACCCATGTGTCCTTACAACCGTTTTATGAAATCGATTGCCTAATCGATTTGTTCAGTAGATTTGTTGATTTCTTGAGTTCCAAGCAATTGTGTCAAGTATGTAGGGTTGAGTTGTTGTTCCTGAAATCTTGCTCAATTAAAATGTTAGATTTATCATATGATGTATGAACATTGTATGTTTGTTAATTATGTCAAAACTAGGATTAAGAGGACTAAAGTCCAACAATCTCCCCCTTTTTGCATAAGTGACAATCATACAATTTTAACTTGAGCATTTCAAGACATAACATTAACAACATTTCATAGCATCATATATGTACCATTATTGGATCATAAAAACAGTGTATCAGATCAGAGCATAACAGTACAAATGCTATTTATCAAAATCAGAGTATTATTACATTATTTATTACATTATTAATAATTCATTATCAGGTATCAGAGCAAAAACATCAGAGTGTAAAAACAATGCAACAACAAGCATTATCAAGTTATAATTTTTCTCCCCCTTTGTCAGTTAAGGCAAAAAGGCAGAAAACAATTCCTCCCCCTATGTTAAAGAACATAAGCATTGGGGTTGAAATCATATAACATTGTATATTAGAGCAATGAAATTCATGTGTATCACACCAAGGACAATCATAGCAGTTAATGAGCATATCAAATGATTAAGATAAATGAATTCAGAGAGAAATGAAATAAACTGGATGCAATTCATGTGGATACATTTACGATTCCACTTCCAATAGGAACCATGCTTCCACAAACGGTACAATGCCTGCGCTTTATTCCAATCTTCTACACAATCTCGAAGAATTCCTCGCTAGGGATCAGAAATTGACCATGCCTCATGCACCGGTGACAGTTCCTTCTTCGTTGTTATCGGGATCATTGTCCATGGCTCTCTGTTGTATCCTTTTCACTGCTTCAGTTTATGTTTATTCGTTTTTCTCATGCAATTGGATGTATGATTTTTCGTTTTCGTTAATGAAATTAAAAACAATAACACATTGTTTTAACTGTTAGGGTTTTCATCTTTTATTTTTATTTTTAAATTGTTTGTGATTGGGAACTTTTGTTGTTGTTGTTGTTGCTGACATTGAATGATAAATGATTTTGAGTTTGAATATGTAATGTAGTGCATTTATGAGATTTTTGTATGACCTTATTTGCTTATCAGATATATAGAGAGCTTTTCGTTCAGGACCGATGCATCCTCAGCCTCGGGTGTGTTTATACGCTTACCTAATTATGAAATTGATGTTATGATTGACTATGACCTTTTTGGAATTTTATACTACACTTGAATGTGATAAGTTGCAATTCGAGATGTTAATCAAATGTGATTGACTTTAGTATTTTCTCACGTGAATGTGTCACCTTTTTGGTTGATAGTGATACAAGAGCCGAATGGCTATTGTGAAAATGATGTTCAGATTCAGTGTGTCAAATGAAAGTTGATATTGTAGCGTTTTGGTTGTTTGGAACATATTTCTTATTAGCCATGGGTTTGTGAATTCATTGATTATTTGATGTTATATACTGTGTTCAGTCTTGCATCTATAGGTTGTTTACTTTCTCTTGTTTGTGATAGCAAATAAAAATAAAGATTTAGAGTCCTCTAGAAACTGTTCAGTGGTCTATGTTTATTTGGGTATTTCCAAGTTATGAAGGGTTATTGACATCTAGTCGATTTTGAATTGATTTAAACTGGAACATGAGATTTCCAAACGCCTTCTTGGAAATCCATTCATATGGTTGATCATTTTGTTTTTTAATTGATATGTCAGCAGTTTTTTTTTAAGAAACCAACATTTTGTTAGTATTTTGATCTGTTCTTCATTTTTTGTGAACTTATTTTGGCTTTGTTTTTTTACTGTTTCATTTCTAATTTACAGATTTTGGATATTTACTTTTTTATTTCATTATTTATGTACCGATTTTATGTCTGCAAGGATCTACTGATGGACCAGAACAGTACCTACCTTACAATCTTTACATTTTACACTTTTAATTTCTGCATTGGTTATTATGCCAATATCATTGGTTAACATTACCTGTTATCTCTGTTGGCTATGAATTTATGTTTCCAGGTTGGACAGCTGCAATACAGTCCTACAATAATCCCAAAGATTCATCTAGACCTGGTTAGTGGGCAATCATTGAAATGACTAGCTTTTCCATTTTATGATATCTGTCACTGTATCTAATATTTAGTGTTGATGGAATTTCAACTTGTTTTGCATGTCTCAAAAGTTTCGGGTGAATTGATTGAGGTCCCCAGTAAAACTATGGAATGATTCAAACTTACTATTGTTGCAATAATTGACTAATTGCTAAAATTTGTTGTTCCTCAATTCTCTTACCCTTTAGTGTTTCAGGACTCATCTCAACCACATGCAGTATCAGTAATTTAGCCAATTAATCGCAATTTATAATACATTTAGTCCAAGTGTTTGGATGTAGTTCAAGCTGAGAGGGCTTATCATCATTTCTTTTAACTAAAGCATCATTCTTTAATCAGCTTTGTGGTGTTGACACTCATAGTTTCTGTATTGCTGTTGGGATGTCTTGATTAACCATTTTACACATTTGTGATCATAAATTATGTGGAGCATTGATATCATGAATGACCTTCATAAATGCAGTGAAAGTTGATTATGTGCTGGGATGCATAAGGTTTGACTCACAACTCATACCCTCACCACCTTCGTCGTTTCTGCTTCAAAGCCACCACACCACCTCCATCGCATCTGCTTGGTTACACAATGAGAAAGAAGGTGATTCTTGTTAATTTGACAAATTAATGTTTGTTAAATTTGACTAATTATTGATTATTGTTTCTTCAGACTTCCAAAATTGACGGCAGCCTCGTCCTCACCGTTAGCCTCACCCTCATCCTCACCAAATCCACCCTCACCCTCAACACCACCACCCTCACCATAAGCACCCATACCAGAACCACGACCTCCACCACGAACTCCACCCTGATTTGTAATATTCAAATTATATTTACCGTCTTCAATGGTTTCTAATTCTGAAATAAAAATAAAATTTAGATATGAAATAAACAAAAAAAAAAAAACAAAAAAAATAGAGGAGGGATTTATACCGATTACTCTTCTGTTTGTTTTGACAAACTTCAAAGTAAGCCTGGGTAAGTTTAAAATGGTTTCTTTACAGGACCGACTGGATGAATTAACCAGACGGTTAAATTCGTCGATTTTGGAAATATGAAGAAACAATAATCAATAATTAGTCAAATTTAACAAACATTAATTTGTCAAATTAACAAGAATCACCTTCTTTCTCATTGTGTAACCAAGCAGATGCGATGGAGGTGGTGTGGTGGCTTTGAAGCAAAAACGACGAAGGTGGTGAGGGTATGAGTTGTGAGTCAAACCTTATGCATCCCAGCACATAATCAACTTTCACTGCATTTATGAAGGTCATTCATGATATCAATGCTCCACATAATTTATGATCACAAATGTGTAAAATGGTTAATCAAGACATCCCAACAGCAATACAGAAACTATGAGTGTCAACACCACAAAGCTGATTAAAGAATGATGCTTTAGTTAAAAGAAATGATGATAAGCCCTCTCAGCTTGAACTACATCCAAACACTTGGACTAAATGTATTATAAATTGCGATTAATTGGCTAAATTACTGATACTGCATGTGGTTGAGATGAGTCCTGAAACACTAAAGTGTAAGAGAATTGAGGAACAACAAATTTTAGTTAGAGTTACCAAACTCTCGTTAGTGTTGCAACTGTGTAATCACAATTGCATAATATATCACTTTTGAACATATCTACTAACTAAGTTTATAGCAATTAGTCAATTATTGCAACAATAGTAAGTTTGAATCATTCCATAGTTTTACTAGTGACCTCAATCAATTCACCCGAAACTTTTGAGACATGCAAAACAAGTTGAAATTCCATCAACACTAAATATTAGATACAGTGACAGATATCATAAAATGGAAAAGCTAGTCATTTCAATGATTGCCCACTAACCAGGTCTAGATGAATCTTTGGGATTATTGTAGGACTGTATTGCAGCTGTCCAACCTGGAAACAGAAATTCATAGCCAACAGAGATAACAGGTAATGTTAACCAATGATATTGGCATAATAACCAATGCAGAAATTAAAAGTGTAAAATGTAAAGATTGTAAGGTAGGTACTGTTCTGGTCCATCAGTAGATCCTTGCAGACATAAAATCGGTACATAAATAATGAAATAAAAAAGTAAATATCCAAAATCTGTAAATTAGAAATGAAACAGTAAAAAAACAAAGCCAAAATAAGTTCACAAAAAATGAAGAACAGATCAAAATACTAACAAAATGTTGGTTTCTTAAAAAAAAAACTGCTGACATATCAATTAAAAAACAAAATGATCAACCATATGAATGGATTTCCAAGAAGGCGTTTGGAAATCTCATGTTCCAGTTTAAATCAATTCAAAATCGACTAGATGTCAATAACCCTTCATAACTTGGAAATACCCAAATAAACATAGACCACTGAACAGTTTCTAGAGGACTCTAAATCTTTATTTTTATTTGCTATCACAAACAAGAGAAAGTAAACAACCTATAGATGCAAGACTGAACACAGTATATAACATCAAATAATCAATGAATTCACAAACCCATGGCTAATAAGAAATATGTTCCAAACAACCAAAACGCTACAATATCAACTTTCATTTGACACACTGAATCTGAACATCATTTTCACAATAGCCATTCGGCTCTTGTATCACTATCAACCAAAAAGGTGACACATTCACGTGAGAAAATACTAAAGTCAATCACATTTGATTAACATCTCGAATTGCAACTTATCACATTCAAGTGTAGTATAAAATTCCAAAAAGGTCATAGTCAATCATAACATCAATTTCATAATTAGGTAAGCGTATAAACACACCCGAGGCTGAGGATGCATCGGTCCTGAACGAAAAGCTCTCTATATATCTGATAAGCAAATAAGGTCATACAAAAATCTCATAAATGCACTACATTACATATTCAAACTCAAAATCATTTATCATTCAATGTCAGCAACAACAACAACAACAAAAGTTCCCAATCACAAACAATTTAAAAATAAAAATAAAAGATGAAAACCCTAACAGTTAAAACAATGTGTTATTGTTTTTAATTTCATTAACGAAAACGAAAAATCATACATCCAATTGCATGAGAAAAACGAATAAACATAAACTGAAGCAGTGAAAAGGATACAACAGAGAGCCATGGACAATGATCCCGATAACAACGAAGAAGGAACTGTCACCGGTGCATGAGGCATGGTCAATTTCTGATCCCTAGCGAGGAATTCTTCGAGTTTGTGTAGAAGATTGGAATAAAGCGCAGGCATTGTACCGTTTGTGGAAGCATGGTTCCTATTGGAAGTGGAATCGTAAATGTATCCACATGAATTGCATCCAGTGGCGATGACTACGAGTTGGTTAAGTTGGCCGAGAAGAAGTATTGAATTGAGAAAAGCGAGAACCTGAAAAAGGAAAATAAATATAATCAAAATTGGAATAATTGATAACGAGAGTTTGTTGTTGTTGTTGATGGTTACTTGAGAGAGGAACTCGGAGAAGTGGAAGGGAAAAGTGGTCCAGAAGAAAGGAGTAATAAGCAACGTAACACTAATCAAGGCCCAAATTCTCAATATGTAATTCCAAACTATTTTCTCACAGATTAGTTAGGGAATTCTTTTTCTTTTATTAGAGTTATATATTTCCATAAATTGACACATATCATATTTCGGTTTTAAATCTTAGAATTTAAGAATTCTTTAGTTATTTGTTTTTTTGTGGAAAAAATGAAATAGTTAATTAGTTAAATTTACTACAATACAAATAGGATAATCCTTACTTTAAATAGTGTCAGTTGTAGAAATAGACAATTGTGGTTCTCTTTGTTGGACTTTAGTCCTCTTAATCCTAGTTTTGACATAATTAACAAACATACAATGTTCATACATCATATGATAAATCTAACATTTTAATTGAGCAAGATTTCAGGAACAACAACTCAACCCTACATACTTGACACAATTGCTTGGAACTCAAGAAATCAACAAAAGTTGAATATTCACTGAGTAAATCGATTGGGAAATCGATTTCATAAAAAGGGTTGTAAGGAAACATAACTGTTTGTGGTTGTATAATCGATTAGGCAATCGACTGGCACAATTAGAAATAAAAATTGCGCAAGTCAGTGGCAACCTGTTTTACAGGCTAATCGATTGGCAAATCGATTGTGCACATCACAAAGTAAAAACTGATTGAAACAAATCGATTGGGAAATCGATTGGGAATGTCACAGGGACAATTCATTTTCTAGGCTAATCGATTGACGAATCGATTACGCAAATAAAACTTTCAAAAGTAACATGGCATGTGATAAACCAAATCGATTGGACAATCTATTGTGAGAATTTCAATCATGTTAAGTTTGGT
>NC_021164.2:50021079-50037299 GCF_000331145.2 Cicer arietinum | reverse complement strand
ATCGATTGATCAAATATTTTGAAGAAACAGGGATCTCCCAAAATGTGGCCAAATCGATTATGTATATTTGTGAATCGATTATGCAATCGATTCATATAAGTCTGCACATAATTTTCTGAAAAGTATGTTTAAAGAATCGATTGGTAAATGGATTAGTTTGTATAGTTTGAAGATTCAAGAAAAACAAGACCCGGGATAATCGATTGGCATATCGATTAGGTCCGTTTTATCACTTTAATAAATCGATTGGTAAATCGATTTACATGTTGTTTTTCAGAAACTATATAAACTGTTTTCAATCATTCTCTCAACATAACACATCATAATACTTTTGAATACTTTGTTGGACTTTAGTCCTTTGAATCCTAATTTTGACATAATTAACAAACATACAATGTTCATACATCATATGATAAATCTAACATTTTAATTGAGCAAGATTTCAGGAACAACAATCCAATCCTACACACTTGAAACAAATTGCTTGGAACACAAGAAATCAACAAAAGTTGATTATTCACTGAGTAAATCGATTGGGAAATCGATTTCATAACAAGGGTGTAAGGAAACATAACTGTTTGTGATTGTATAATCGATTGGGCCATCGATTGGCTAAATTAGAAATGAAAATTGCACAAGTCAGTGGCAACCTGATTTACAGCCTAATCGATTGACAAATCGATTGTGCAAATCACAAAGTAAAAACTGATTGAACAAAATCGATTGGTATATCGATTGGGGTGTCACAGGTACTAGGAATTGGATTGGCAAATTGATTTCTTAAATGAAATTTCAAAAGTAACAGGACCCGTGACAAACACAATCGATTGGACAATCTATTGTGAGAATTTCAATCGTGTTAAGTTTGGTATCAATCGATTGGGAAATCGATTGAACTAAACATCTGGTAAGAACTTTTCAGAAAACAACTACCAAATCGATTGGCACTTCGATTAACATGAAATTAACTGAGTCACTGCTTTTAATCACAATCGATTGGGAAATCGATTGATACAAATATTTTGAAATCACAGTGAACTCCCAGTTTGTGGCCAAATCGATTATGCGCATTTGTGAATCGATTTATTCTGAAAAGTGCTTTAAAAGAATCGATTGGTGAATCAATTAGTTTATGTAGTTTCAAGGTTAAAGAAAAACAAGACTCGCGATATTCGATTGGTAAATCGATTAGACCTGTTTTATAGCTTTAATAAACCGATTGGTAAGTCGATTGATTAGTTGTTTTTCAGAAACTATATAAACTGTTTTTCAATCTTTTTCTCTCATAACTTTTTGATATAACTTTCAAACAACTTTGAAATATAATCAAGAACACTTTGTTAACATTATGATATTGCCTTTTTCAGATCAACACCAAAAAGATTATCCTTAATCATTGAGAGAGCTGAAAAAGTATTCTTGAGAGAAAAGACAATGTTCCCATAAACACTCATTGAACATTCATATTCGTGTGAGATACATTGATCAAGATTGAAGACACTTTTTGTATATCTTTTATTCTGTTTGTAACAAATACTCTGTAAAGAAACGATAGCGAAAAATCCAGCTAAAAACTGGTAGTGACCTTCTTGGGTGAGAAGTCTTCATCAAGAAGGAACTGTACTTTGATCTTGTGTGAGTCTGACGAGTGGCTGCAAGGATCAAAGGGTTGATAGAAATCCAGCTAGAAACTGGTGGCAACCTGATTTGTAGGCTAATCGATTGGCACATCGACTGTGCAAACTACAAAGTAAAATCTGATTGAATAAAGCGATTGGGAAATCGATTGCATGTCACAGGGAAAATCCATTTAACTAGGCTAATCGATCGACGAATCGATTACGTAAATAAAACTTTCAAAAGTAACATGGCCTGTGACAAACACAATCGATTGGACAATCTATTTTGAGAAATTCAATCATGATAAGTTTGGTATCAATCAATTGGGAAATCGATTGAGCTAAACCATTTGGTAAAGTCTTTTCAGAAAAATACTACCAAATCGATTGGCACATCGATTGATCAAATATTTTGAAGAAATAGGGAACTCCCAAAATATGACCACATCGATTGGCAAATCGATTGATCAAATATTTTGAAGAAACAGGGATCTCCCAAAATGTGGCCAAATCGATTATGTATATTTGTGAATCGATTATGCAATCGATTCATATAAGTCTGCACATAATTTTCTGAAAAGTATGTTTAAAGAATCGATTGGTAAATCGATTAGTGTGTATAGTTTCAAGATTCAAGAAAAACAAGACCCGTGTTAATCGATTGGCAAATAGATTAGGTCCGTTTTATCACTTTAATAAGTCGATTGGTAAATCGATTTACATGTTGTTTTTCAGAAACTATATAAACTGTTTTCAATCATTCTCTCAATATAACACATCATAATACTTTTGAATACTTGAATATACTTCAGAACACTAAAGAACTCTTAAGAACATTGTGTTAACATTCTGATAGTGCCTTTTTCAGATCAAGACCAAAAAGGATTATTAATAATCATTTAGAGAGCTGAAAAAGAATTCTTGAGAGAAAAGACAATGATCTCCTAAACACTCATTGAACAACCAGATTCGTGTGAGATACATTGATCAAGATTGAAGATACTCTTTGTACTTCTTTTATTTTGTTTGTAACAAATACTCTGTAAAGAAACTACTGTGAAAATCCAGCTAGAAACTGGTGGCGGTCTTCTTGGGTGAAAGGATCATCAAGAAGGAGCTGTACTTTGATCTTGTGTTAGTCTGACGAGTGGCTGCAAGGATCAAATATTTACAAAGCTTATCATTTTTTGATCCAAATATTATGTCATCAACATAAATTTGAACCAATAAAATGTCTTTTCCTTGTCTTTTGATGAAAAGTGTCTTGTCTACATTTCCTCTTGAAAATTTTTCTTGTAACTCAGCTTATCATACCAAGCTCTTGGAGCTTGTTTCAAGCCATAGAGGGCTTTTGTCAGCTTAAACACATGATTTGGAAGCTTAGGATCTTCAAAACCAGGTGTTTGGCTCACAAAAACTTCCTCCTGAATGTCTCCATTTAGAAAGGCACTTTTAACATCCATTTGAAAAAGTTTAAAGTCCATTATACATGCATAAGCAAGCAGGATTCTAATGGCTTCTAGTCTAGCTACTGGGGCATAGGTTTCATCATAGTCTATGCCCTCTTCTTGGTTGTAACCCTTGTCCACTAACCTAGCTTTATTCCTAGTGATAACACCATTCTCATCCACCTTGTTTCTAAAAACCCACCTAGTTCCTATGACATGTTTACCCTCTGGTTCAGGAACTAGATTCCACACTTGGTTTCTCTCAAACTGATTAAGCTCTTCTTGCATGGCCACTACCCAGTCACTATCTAATAGAGCTTCCTTAACGTTTTTGGGTTCAACCTGAGACACAAAAGCTGTAAAATTGCAGAACTGTCTAAGGTTCTTCCTAGTGGCAACTCCTCTAGAGATGTCCCCAATAATGTTGTCTATAGGATGGTTTTTGGTGAACTTCCACTCCTTAGGTAGGTCACTCTCCCTAATAGGCTCTACACAGTCAAGGTTGGTTGGAGGTACAGGTTCACTAGGTTCTAATGGTTCAGAATCTACAATATCATCATAGAGTCACAAGCTATAAGAGGAGTGTTGTTCAAGTTTTCATCAAACTTCACATGAACAGATTCCTCTATAGTCTTGGTTCTTTTGTTGTAGATTCTATAGGTTTTACTATACATAGAGTACCCTAGAAAGATGCCCTCATCTGCCTTAGGATCAAACTTACCTAGGTGTTCCTTCCCATTGTTCAACACAAAGTACTTACACCCAAAAATCCTAAAGTATGAGAGGTTTGGCTTTCTACCCTTGTACAACTCATAGGGAGTCTTTTTAAGTAAAGGCCTAATAAGAACCCTATTCACTACATGGGTAGCAGTGTTTATGGCATCAGCCCAAAAGTATTTTGGAAGGTTAGAGTCCTTAAGCATGGTCCTAGCTAGCTCCTCTAAGGACCTATTCTTCCTCTCTACTACTCCATTTTGCTGCGGAGTTCTAGGGGCTGAATATATGTGTTTGATACCATGATGTTCACAATAGGTTTGAAAAGAATCATTTTGGAATTCACCTCCATGATCACTTTTAATGGATATGATTTTCTGACTATTCTCATTTTGAACCAAAGTAGCAAATTTCTTAAAAGTTGAGAATGTCTCACTCTTGTGAGTCAGAAAATATGTCCATGTGAACCTAGTGTAATCATCTACCAAAACATAGCCATATAGGTTCCCTCCAAAGCTTCTAACCTGAGATGGACCAAACAAGTCCATGTGTACCAACTCTAAGACTCTACTAGTTTGAACTAAGTCTATAGGGGGGAAAGAAGACTTAACTAGCTTACTCCTGAGTCAAATAACCTATCCTTAGAAAACTTCCTATTTGGGAGACCTAGGACTAGCTGCTTCCTAACTAGTCTATTCAAGTGGTCCATATGAATATGAGCCACTCGCTTATGCCATAGCCAATTCTCATCAGCATTGGACAGCAAGCAACATATATCATTTGCAGGTAAGGAATCAAAATCTATCATGTAAATATTATTAACCCTTTTACCTGTCAGCTTCATACCTTTAACTTCCTTATGCTCAAGTGTGCATGACATAGAAGTAAAATGTACCTGAAACCCTTTGTCACATAGCTGACTAATACTCAGTAAATTGTGTTTCAGACCTTCAACAAACAAAACGTCCTTGATAACAGCAATTGAGTTGCTTCCAATATCTCCAATGCCTAGGATTTTTCCTTTGTTGTTGTCCCCATACTTGACACAGCCTCCTTCCTTCAAGTTCAGAGACAAGAATTGGGACTTGTCTCCAGTCATATGCTTGGAGCATCCACTGTCCAGATACCATGATTGATTCTTGGATGCCAAGCATATTTGCAAAAATGATTAAGTTTTGAATTTAGGTACCCAATTCAAATTGGGTCCTGGGGGGTCAGTTTCAAATGCTTGTTTCTTAACCTTCCAAATTTGTTTCCATCCTCTGTTGGCAAGCTTTTTTAGTTTGCAATTGAAAACCATATGTCCCTTTTTGCAACAAAAGTGACATATAACAGCAGGGGATGAATTCAACTTTGGTCTAGTAAAGTTATCATGCATTTGTTTAGATTTAACAAACTTCTGATGCCTTTTAACATGCATGTGTTGTTTATAGCCAAGTCCAAATTTAACACTTAGATCTCTTTGATTACTAAGAAGTCTATCTAAGTTGTTTTTACCACTATTAAACTTAGCTACATCACATTTCAGTTCATGAGTTTCCTTTTTCAGATTTTCATTTATGTCTTTAAGAGACTCATGCTTCAAATTAATCTCATCATACAACATGCATTTTTCTTCTAACAATTTCTTAGTACTGATTAATTGTTTAAGAACACTAACATATTCAGCATGCAATTCATTAAAGGCATCATGCAGTTCATCATAGGATGGATTAGAAGTTGTACTTACTTCACTGTCAGATTCTGAGTCAGTATTTGCCATGAGACACAAATTAGCTTCTTCATCTTCAGAATCATCAGATGAATCTTCATCGTTGTCGTTCCAGGCAACGTAAGCTCTCTTTGAAGGTTGTGGATCCTTTCCTTTAGTCTTCACAGCCTTGCTCTTGTTTTGCAGTTTATAGCACTCAGATCTGATGTGTCCAGTTTTACCGCATTCATAGCAAGTTATGACTTTGCTATCATTTGTATCACCTTTGCTGAAGCCTTTAGTCTTTGAATTCTGTGGCTTTCTTGACTGGCTTCCCTTCTTTTTCAGAAATTTCTTGAATTTTCTGACCAACATACCTATCTCAGGCTCTTCATCAGATTCACTTTCTGAATCCTCAGTATATGGTTCAGATTTTGCTTTGTGCGTCTGAGCCTTTAGTGAAAGTCCTCTGCTTTTCCTGGTAGGTTGTTCTGACTCATTCAATTTGTGCAATTCCATCTCGTGTTCCCTGAGCTTTCCAAATAAGGTTGCAATTGTCATATTTGCCAGGTCCTTTGATTCAGCAATGGCAGTAATTTTGGGCTGCCATTCCCTGGTCAAACACCTCATTACTTTTCCAATTTGTTGTTCGTTGTCTACAACTTTTCCTAGGGCATGAAGATTGTTGATGATGTGTGTGAATCTTGTCTGTAGATCACTGATTGATTCATCCTTCTTCATGTTGAACAGTTCATACTCATGCATGAGAGTATTTGTTCTGGCCCTTTTTACATCTGTTGTGCCTTCATGTGTTTCTTGAAGAGTATCCCACATTTCCTTTGCAGATTTGCAGTTTGACACCCTAAAGAATTCTTCTGCACTCAAAGCAAATGTTATAATATTTTTGGCCTTAGCATTAGAGCTGTCAATTTCTTAGGCCCCCTATATATTGGCCCCAGCCCACATATTAAAGGGGGCAAAAAAATCTTACAAAAACAAGGCCCATTAAAAGAAAGCCCCCAATGTACAAAAAACCCCCAAAATAACATGGGCTTAGAGGGCCCCTAGGCCCACTTAAAAAATTATTTTTTTGAAATAAAAAATATTTCAAATTTTTTTTTACGTTTTTTTTTTTCAATTTTTTTTTCAATTTTTTTTTCGATTTTTTTTCAACTTTTTTTTTCAATTTTTTTTCTTCTGATTTTTATGGTAAAAATAATATGTTTTAGTGTCTAAAAGGGAAATGATACAAACAAATAAATTCACAATCACTAGTTGATTTATGAATTCTAATACCAATACTATGTCACCAAAGTGATGAATAAAAACAAAACAAACATTCAAAAGTATATGCTTACAAACAAGTTCCAAATATAACATCTAACAAATAAAACCAATTGAAACGAAGCAACGCTTTTCCATCCACAAACAAGTTTCAAATAAAAACAGCATTTGATTCATCCAAACAGCAACGTTTTTCCATCCAAACAACATTTGATTCATCCAAACAGCAGCATTTTTCCATCCAAACAGCATTTCAAATAAAAACAGCAGTGTTTTTCCATCCAAACACTTCATGAGTTGATGATAATAGCATTTGATTCATCCTCACAAATAGAAGCATTGTATCCATCCTCATCTTGAAAACAAAACCAAAAGAAACAATTAGATAATCATTTATGAGATAATTTTGCAAGATTAAAAAATTAGAAAACTAAATAATACCATTCAGATTTTCAGAAAATCCATGTAACCAGTTTCGAGTGCAAATCAACATTTGAATGTGATCAGGAAGAGTAGAACTTCTATATTTGGTGAGAACACGTCCACCAATACTAAAGGAAGACTCTGATGCTACTGTGGTGATAGGAATACTTAGCACATCTCGTGCCATTAAGGAGAGTACAGGATACTTTTTCTCATTAATCTTCCAATAAAGAAGTACCTCAAAATCTTCATAGTGTTCTTCATCAACTTCAATTGACTTTTCTTCAAGATATGCATCTAACTCACTCTTCCCAGTGTCAGATATAGGTTGATTCTGAAAATTTTTAAAACCCTACAATGTATAGAAAATCAATACCATTATTAGTAATCTAAAAACAAGAACGGTTGAAATGAAATAAAGTTGATGATTTAGGATAAAAAACCTCACACTTATGATTTTACATTTCTTAGTCTTGCTTCCCTCTCTAGATGACTTAGACAATGAGTTGGAATCTTGGGATGATTGAGAGAGGACAACACTTTGATGATTGAAAATGTTCACATATTCTTGATAAAGCACTCTAAATTTGTCCTCCACATTCTTAAGCTTAACATTGCAGGTTAAAGCATCAAGAGTAGTGTAACAATACTTCAAAAAGGGAACCTTCAAGCGTGGATCAAGAATAACTACAAAGGCTAGTACTACACTATATTCTTTCCCATATTTGTCAAATTTTGTTTTCATATCTGTAGCCATCTCCCTTATAACATCATCAGCTTGATCTTGGTTTTCTTCTAAGATGCACTCAACTTTCCACACTTGCATAAAATACAAGTTTGCAGTTGGATATGAAGATCCTGATATCAATTTTGTGATTTCATAAAATGGTTCTAATAATTCACATATGCTTTCCCCTCTTTCCCAATCCTCATCAGATGGACAATGTTTATAATTCATATCTGCCACCTGAAAAACTCAAATGCTTTTCTATATTTTAAGGCACTTTCAAGCATTAAATATGTGCTATTCCACCTTGTAGACACATCTAACCTTAAACCACCTGTAAGGCTTATTCCCGCATCATTAACACAATCTTTAAACTTAATCATCCTTCCATCAGAACCTTTAATATACTTGACACTTTCTCTAATTTTCTTGAGTGCTTCATTGGCCACTTTTAAACCCTCTTGAACAATTAAGTTGAGTATATGCGCTGAACATCGAACATGGAAATACTCACCATCACATAGCAAATTGCTTTGTACACACAAATGTTTTTTCAAATGGTCTTGCATGTTATCATTGGAAGAAGCATTATCCAAAGTAATAGAAAATACTTTCTTATCTATTCCCCATTGCTTTAAGCAATCAAACAAAGTGGCTTCCAATGCAATACCATTATGTGGGGGTTTCATTCGACAAAAGTTGAGAACACAACTGGTTAACCTCCAACGTTCATCAACAAAATGAGCAGTTAAACAAATATAACCCTCGCTAGTAGATGCTGTCCAAACATCCGAAGTAAGACAAATTCTATTTGGAATTCTACCCAAGATATCCTTAATCTTATTCTTCTCTTTGTTATATATTTTCTCAATATTCGACACAATGGTATTCCTATAGACCATTTCAGCATAAGGATTCAAATAATTTACCCATACTCGAATTTTCTCATACTCAACAAAGCTAAAAGGAAGATCATGTGCAATAATAGCTTCAGCAAGCAATTCACGATGGGTTTTTTGGTTGATTCTAATCATGTTAGGAGGTTCATCAGGATTAAAAAGGTTCAACATGATACTCTTACAAAGAGAAACATGACGAATTAGATGAGAAGTAGGGTTTTTTCCAATACTAAATTCATTGCTACAAAAATTGCATGCGGCTTTTTCAACCTCATATGCATCTTTACCAATTTTTGTAAAAAAATTCCAAACAGTTGATATTGTTTTCTTACGTGTATCATCAGTATTTCCAAATACTACAAAAGGAGCTTCATCTTCTACATTCACATTTATATCCATAGACTCCATACTATAATCTAAAAGGAAGTTCCTACGCATTTAAACAAATAACATACAATTAAACAATCTCATAGATGATCAATTTGAATAAATGCATCTAAACACAAATCAAACACAAATCAGTCCCATAATATAACGTAAAACACAAGACCAACGTTGAAGAATTATGCCATAAACAGAGGACAAGTCAATTTGATTTTCTGTTTGACTATAGAAGCAAATCAATGTTTATTCTGCTGCATAGTCATAATCAGTTGGTTTGATTTTGGTTTAATCATAATTAAAACAACTGCCCTGTTATAATTGTTGATGAAAATGGACAGTTTTATTGATCATAATAAGTTTCTTATATCAAACTAATACATATGATTCACTTAGTTTACTGGGTTACATTGTTTGTTTATAGTTTCATGTGGGCAGAAGTTGTCCAATGATCTGGATTTGGAAAGCAAAAACTTGAGAATGGCATTAAGTGAACTTCACTTAAAGCACAAGTCTTTAGCAAGTGATTTCCGAATTCAGAGGGATCTGGATGCCAAAAATAAAGCCGAGCTTAAACGGTTAAAAGGTAAATTTTCTCTACCATGATCTTAAGCAATTAATCTTATTCTCATATTATAACTTATAAGGCAGTTTACTATGTTGACTCTGTGTGTAAACACACTTGAAGTTGATTATATTTAGCACTCTATACTTTGAAATTATGATTGTAACATCTTTAATAATTGAATATGTTTATGAAGATGAAGATGAATCTCCAAGTTTTTCTGTTAACTTATTTCATGTCATTATATGCTTGCAAGTACCTGTTGCAGCCGCGGTTTACTATGAACTATGAAGACATGTACGTAAATTTTAAGCTTTCGATGGAAACAGCTTCTCAAATAGCAGGGATCAGACTATGGATAATTCATTACTACAAAAATAGCAGGGATCAATAATTTTTTACCATGTAGATTCTTATATATAGTTAAAAAAAATGTAATTAAATGATACATGGCTAAACAATGATGATTAACCAAGCTTTTGAGCCTCTTGCAGATTTTGGATATGGTTTTTTTTCATATTTCTCAAAATTTGATTTTTCTCTGCAATTTTGGATATGGTATTTAATACTTAATCATGCTTTTTCTCTGCAATTTTTAATTCATTTCTTGTGGATTCTAGCTCACAAAGGGTTACAACTTTAATTTTTTAAGTTTTTACAGCCCTCAACATCCTATTTGTTCTTAATAACAAACAACAATTCATTAAACATTATAGAATATATCAACAAACTAGAATCAGCCAGATCATATATGAAAATAATGGAACACTAGAATTAGCCAGATAATTTTCTATATATCAACAAACTAGCAATGGATGATTAGTGTGTAATTTTCTAATTTTCTATATATGTGTAAGTATGGACATAAACTGACTTACCTTATAATCGTATATGGAACACCAGAATCAGCCAGATATTGTGCAAACTTTCTTTTCCAAACCTGCAATCAATATTAAATGGTAATTAATTTTACATGCTAAATCACAAATATAATATAAAAGCTAAAATTCAAACAGAACACAACTTAAGCAAGAGGGTAACAAAAAACAACAATGATTCAAAATTCAAAGTAAATACTGAAAAGAATACTGAAGGAACAGAACACAGCTTAAGCACACATTTTTGGTAATCACTGTTTAACGCGGAAATTCAAAGTAAATACTGAAAAGAATGAAGCAATAATGATGAAATTATGTAGTTTGTCAACGAGGCAAAGAGGTATATGTGAAACATCAATGCGTGCGATTAAGCAAGGTAACCACAAACCTCGATGGGTGACTTCAGAAAATCAACAGTGACGGTGGCCTGAACACAAATCAATGGTGAAGAGAATGAGAATCCACCGTGACGGTGGTCGGAACCAAACGAACGGAGGAGGAAATTGAAGGCGTGGATTTAGGGTTTCTTCTGATTTCTGATTTTTGGGGTGGAAAGTGTAAACCGTGAAAAAATGAAAATGAAAAGGGGGCCATAAGGCCCTTTGGCGCAGGTCCACAAAAACTTAGAAAAAGGGGGCTGGGGCCACAAAAAAAATTTCATTAAGGGGGGCTCAAATTTTGGGGCCTAAAAAAAAATTTAATGAAGGGGGCCTTGTGATTATGGGCTTTTTTGACAGGTCTACTTAGCATTGTAACCAACTTTCTTTTTGTCATCATCAGACCAATCAGCCCTTGGTTTGATGATGATGGATGATCCCTCAGTGCCTGCAATCTTAGGCACGTAGGGACCATTCTCCACTGCCTCTAAAATGTCCAGTCCGCATGCTTCTAGAAAGATGAGCATCCTCTCTTTCCAGTACATGTATGCTGTACCATTAAAGGCAGGGGATCTGGTTAGAGATGCCCCTTCTCCTAGAAAATCTAAAGAAGTCATGTTCTTTTATGAGTTTTCTCTAAAAAAGGCAGGCTCTGATACCAATTGTTGGAAATAATGACTTCTTTTGATTAATAAGAGAATTAAGATCAAGTCCAACGTTCAATTTTAATTCTTATTTTAACTATGCAAGATTCATACACAAAGTGCACAACGGAATGATTAGATCGCATACAAGATGAAATATGAAAAGTAAAGAGATAAGGGATAGAGAAGAATGCACCAAGGTTTATCCTGGTTCAGCTGTCAGTATGACAGCCTACATCCAGTCCTGACAATCCAATTGGATTTCAGCTTTTTCTTCAATAGAAAGAATTGAGACACTTTTACAGATTTTCCAGTTTCCTTGAAACCTATCTATCTAACTCATATCTCCTTCCTATTGCTTAACCCCTTGATCCTTGTAGTTAATCGTCAAATGTACACAAGATCAAGTGAAGCTCCTTCTTGATGATCCTACATCAACGAAGATCGCCACCAGTTTCTAAACTGGATTTTCCAGTCCTTCAATTACAAAGAGTTGTGTTCTTCAAGAATTAAAGAAGTACAAAGATTTGACTCAAATCACTATTCTAGTTCTCACACCAAAGTATTTGGGCAATGAATGATTTTGTGTGTGTGTGAAAAACTTTTCTGTCAAAAGTGTTTATCAAGTGATTGTCAAAGATTATGAAAGTATGCTAAAGTTTTGTGCAAAGTTATTCAAAAGTTATATGCAAAAACGTTTGAATCAGCTTATATATATTCAAAGAAAACACCAGGACAATCGATTTCCTAATCGATTTCATAATGCATGAATCGATTGCCTAATCGATTTTCGCGGGTCTTGTTTTCTTGAATCTTGAATTGTATAAGCATGAATCGATTGGTCAATCGATTCGTTTAATCCTTATATCAGAACTGATAATGTGACTTTGTTAGAATCGATTGAGTAATCGAATGTGAGTGTTTTGTTCCAACAACGAGATCAAAACAATCGATTGCTCCGTCGATGTCATAATCACAGTCATAATCGATTTGGCTTGAACTGGGTCCTTTCTGTAACTCAGAAATTGCATCAATCGATTCGTCAATCGATTGTGCTGATCACTGTGAATCAGACTTTTGCATCAATCGATTTGCCAATCGATTGAACTGATCAAAGTGGCTCAGACATAAACGTCAATCGATTTGTCAATCAATTGTGCTTGTTACAGTACCTCAGTCATTTTGTCAAAGTCTATTTGCCAATCGATTTGTCCAACATAGTTCTGATAAATGATTAACTGCAATTGATTGCCTAATCGATTGCTTCAAACTTGAAGTGTAAGAAAAACTAAATCAATTGATGTTCCAATCGATTTATTGCATTACAGGATTTATCTCTGATTTCGAAACTTGGTCACAATCGATTTGGCAATCGATTGATTCCATAACTGGTTGTTCCTGTTTCTTGCAAACTCGATTGCTCAATGGATTGCCCAATCAATTGTCCAATCGATTGATGCTATCTCAGAACTCAGGTTTTACCAAACCATTTTAATCAATCGATTGATGTAGTTAAAAACTTGTTCTGAGTTAGACAATCAATTTATCAATCGATACATCAATTGACTTATTTGTTGATTGATTTAAATTCATTGGCAAAGGCTTAAGTGTGAGACCATAGTGATTAGTCTACTAAACTTATTACTAAGACACCTAATAACACTATACATTGTTGCTTCTTTCTCAAGTGCATCCTCCAACTTTGGTTGATTCCTTGAGTTGCAATCTATTGTTCCAAGTGTATGGTATCTTCTTGTTTGCCTGAAATATTTCTCAAATCAAAATATTAGATCAATCAAGTATTTCATATGTACTTGTGTGTTTGACAATTAAATCAAAAATAAGATCAGAGAAGCTCATGACTTACAGTTTGTCATTTGGATACATCTCAATGGGCACCTAATCATGTTTCATTTCAAGTGCTTGGTGTTACACCAGGAAGCTCTTCTGTGTGCCACTTTTTTCCAGCGGATAATCTCATTTGGGTCCCTAAATTGGAATCTCATGGTTCTTCCAGCATGTGATTTGTAATATATAGTATTAGTGTGTTTGCAATTTGAGTTTATGTAATGTGCCTCAATAATGCTAAATAATTAACTGTGTGCAGAGCTAAATAATGTAAAATTTGTTATGATTTTATGTAAGAGTCTCTGCTTTTATAATTTTATTATAATTTTGAATCCTCGTGATTTGCTCTGCTTATTCAATATCTCTCCATCGGGAATTTTTGTCTATAAGTTCATGAAAATTTTAAGGTAACGATAAATGCTAAATATATCACATGCAAAAAATTGCATTATTCGTTAGAGCTTCTATTGTACTGTAAAAAAATAGTGCGTATATTATTATATATTGAAGTTGATTAAATTAAGAATTTTTTTTAATACAAACAAAGTTTAGAGTCATTTTTAGGATGAAAATTGAACAATGTTGAGATGTGAATGGAGCAGCGCTGAGGCAGAGAGTACTCCACACGCCCCATACGTTATTCATTGATCATGCTCCAGGAAGAAAACAAATTAGGGGTACCTGAAAGTATGATGATTATTACTAGTATTACACAATTATTAAACACAATGATTTTTTTTCTTCATATATTTGTTCTGAGATAATTTTATTTAAAATGAATAATATATAAATGTATTTACTTCTTTTAACAAAAATTTAAATTTGAGTTTATCTCGTCGTGGGAGATTAATTCTTTCCGCTAACTCTCTTTGATAAAAACAATAGATTTTTTAAGTATTTTTTAATTTAATCAACAATTATAAATTTGAATTCAACCTTAAAAATATTACAGCGTTTTTATTGTTTATTATAGTTTTTTTTCGAATTGGTAAATTAATTTTTATAGTTGTGTTTATAGTATACTTAATTTTAAAAATACAAATAAATAAGTTGCCAAAAAAGGTAAATAAATACCAAAAAAAATATTCTTTTAATTTTTTTTTTAATATTTAGTGAAATTATATATGGTCTACATAGGTCCATCGTTTTTTAGTGGAGTCAGCTCAAAATTTTACTTTTATGATAAAACACATGTAAAAGATGTAAGAGAGTATAATATAATGGCTTTCATCCCTTTTTTTTTTTAATGAATAACAGTGCTCTTTTTATTCATTTTGAAGTATTTTTTTTTTACTGTTCAGTAAATAAAATTTTTTAAGGACAATTTTAGATTTTTAACAATTTAAAGAGGTATAAAATTAATTGAGGGGTGCAAAAGCCAACTTTTTTTTTTTTTATCAAAGATGCTTCCAATAAAACTAAGTGGCCCAGGCGGAAAGCCCGCAGAATCAAAGTGCTTTTGTATTGATGGATGGCCCATATTATGGCTTGGACTAAAGTCTTTGCAATGCCTTTAGAATACTACTACTGCAACATTGAGAAATGGAAAAATCTGTTTTCTTCTATTGAATAAGTATTGGGGAGGAGGATGTCATTATTAATGAATGATACTAACAACTATTTAAGAATTGCACCATACCAAATTATAAAGTTAAAGTCTTATTTTTTGACAAAAATCTTTAGTTAAAAGTAAAAAAGAAATGGAGAAATTGATTTTTTTGCATGAAGAGTTTCAATATATGGAATTGGAGGTTGTAAATTCTAAACTTTTCTCTTTGAATCAAAGTAAAATTTCAGGAAAAATAAATAAATAATAAAGAACAAATGAGAATGACTTTTTTTTTACTGCATTTGTAAAATTAAAATTAAAATTTTAAAAACTGATTGAACATTTTTTTAAAGGAGTCGATTGACCATTTTAAATCTATTTTTTTTCTTCATATAAATTATTACTCTGATAATAAATTCGCTTTAGACTTATCTATCTAATCGAAAGAATGCTTAAAAGGAATCAAATTGATCAACTAATATCTATATAATTTCAATTGACTAAAAAAACATACCATTCTCATAAGAAAATTATTGTCTTTTTTCTGATTTCTTTATAAAAAAAAATTAATAACAATATGGGATAATTTAAAACTATTCTTTTACTTGAAATTGTTCATATAACTCAATTTTTGTTACTCCTTTTTGTTTAAATATGTGTTTTTCAAGTACATTATGTTATTTTTTTGCATTTTATCTTCATTGTTCGTTGTTTATATACAACATAATTTCATTTTTTGTTTTGTTTTGGTGTTCGATTTAAATTGACATATTAATGTTGATTCAATTTAAATTCAACAAATGACTATGACACTATTAATGTTCCAGTTTTAGAGACATGTGTATTTTAGATACTTCAATTATTATATATATGTAGATTTTATTAAATATATAAATATTTTATTTTTTTATGCCGACTTATTCTCTGTTGGCGACAGTCCGTGACTAGGGAAGGCTCGTAGGCAACCAGGCTGGCTGGCTGGCCAGCACCCAGTCACAAGTCCCTAGTCACCAGGCGAGCAGGTCTGCTGGTTGGATGGCTGGCCAGCACCCAATCACAAGTCCCTAGTCACCAGGCAAGCAGGCTGGCTGGCTGGCCTGCACCCAGTCACCAGTCCCCAGTCACGAGTCGCGACTCACGAGCCCCCAGTCACCAGTCCCGAGTCGCGACTCAC
>NC_021164.2:50002330-50009830 GCF_000331145.2 Cicer arietinum | reverse complement strand
GAGCTCCCAGTTGCGATTCACGAGCTCCCGTCGTTCGTTTGCCGACCAGCAGTAGGGGGCCTTGGCCCCCCAGAGGCACGTGTCGTTGGTTGACCTCGTAAGGCGGATGAGCCTTGCGGGACACCTTGAAACGCAATTCCTATTGAGCGGCAGGTAGAATCTTTTGCAGACGACTTAAATACGCGACAGGGTATTGTAAGTGGCAGAGTGGCTTTGCTGCCACGATCCACTGAGATTCAGCCTTAGTCGCTTCGATTCGTCCCTCCACACCCATGAGTAACCTTCTTGTACATGTGCCATTAAGGGTTTAGCAAATACCAAAATAGGCCCAGGGCTATGCCCTCCATCGAGGGATTGGGCGCGTGCCGTCCTAAGGCAATTCGTCCAGACCTATGCGCAGACTAGGTCATGCACATGATAACCGTACTGATGATACACACTTGCGGTGGAAACACTCGAACAAATCAAGGGCACGTAGGCCATAGTAGTCATGGACATTTTATGGCAAAAACTTATTCAACGTCCGTGACTAGGGAAGGCTCGTGGGTCACCTGAACCGAACTGTGTCAGTCACGGTGCATGACTTAGACTTATTCTTCGTCGGCGACAGTCTGTGACTAGGGAAGGCTCGTAGGCAAGCAGGCTGGCTGGCCAGCACCCAGTCACAAGTCCCTAGTCACCAGGCAAGCATGCTGGCTGGCTGGCCTGCACCCAGTCACCAGTCCCCAGTCACGAGTCGCGACTCACGAGCCCCCAGTTACCAGCCCCCAGTCACCAGTCCCGAGTCGCGACTCACGAGTCACGAGTCACTTAGTAACGCAATCCAAATTTTGTTTTCAATGAAATTTTTGATGTCCATGTTATGTGTTTTGTGATGCAAGTCCCGTGATAAATTTTAATCAAAATTATATTTTTAATATTTTAAATATTTTTTAATAATATTTTTAATATTTTCTGCACTTTAAAAAATTATAATTAAATAATCCCTTTCCAGAAAATTCCAATTTTTTGTGGGAAGTGTTATTTAATTATTGACAACGTCCCTGTAAAATTTCAAGAAAAAATTCCAAGTCTAGGTACCTCAACTCGAAAATGTGCCCCTTATATAATTTTTTAAAAATTCACCGTTTGTCAAAAAATTCCAAATTTTTTTGAGGAGATTAATATTGGGTTTATGAACATTCGTGCAAAAGTTCATGAAAAAATTCGAAGTCTAGGTCCCTCAAAAGTGGTTTTCCTCCTATAGCCAAAAAAGGGCTCTCTTTCTACAAAACTGGAAAAAACACTTCAGACATATATAGGGGAGGGTATGTGTGCTCCTGGCATGGGCCAGATTTTAGGCCAGCGCCTGGACAAAAAAAAAATTGAAGGATGTGGGCATGATAAGGCAAATGTTGGCTTGTGAATTGACGGACGGTGTAGCAAAATCAAAAATTTGGCTCGAATGTGCAAAACCACCACGCGCGCGACGACTACGACTACGACTAAGACGTGGACGTGGCGCGCGCGCGTGTGTTGGCTTGCTAGATGTGGGGCGTAGCAACGGAATCCAAATTTTTCAATCGGATGTGGGTAAAACAACACGCGCGGAGTCGCGATTCACGAGCCCCCAGTCACCAGTCCCTAGTCACCAGTCCCCAGTCACCAGTCACGAGTCGCGATTCACGAGCCCCCAGTCACCAAAATGGGGGGACTATTTTCACGATTCAGCTAAAATATGGGGTCCAAAACTGCAATTAAGCCTAAATATAAATTAACTTTTTTTTTATACCGATTTCTTTTTCCCAATTCACAACACCGTCCCTTGTATCAAATATCTGAAATAAAATAAATGCTAAATTACATTTGTGGTCCCTTAACTTAATTTCAGGTAACGTTTTAGTCATTTTTTTTTCTCGAATTGGTCATTTATATTAATTTTAAGTGACAATTTGATATTTTATGTTTTAAAATTTCAACAATGTTATCATTTTTTATACAAAAATTCAAAAAAATCATCAAAATTTTCAACCAAACCCCATAAAATTAATAATCATCTTCAATATAATGCAAATTTTATCAAATCAATAACTCAAATATTCAAATACGCTCATATTTTCATCTCCAACAACATCAAATAAAACATGAAAATATGAGTTTATTTCAAGATTTAAGTTATGAATTTGATTAAATTTGTATTTTATTGAAGATGATAATGAATTTTATGGGTTTTGTTTGAAAAATTTGATGATTTTTTTGAAGTTTTGTAAATAAAAAAGGACAACATTGTTGATATTTTAAAACATAAAATATTAAATTGTCACTTAAAATTAAAATAAAAGACCAACTCGAAAAAAAAATAAAGGACTAAAATAAATTATAATTAATCGCCATAATATATTTTTACAATATCAATATTAATTATATTTATTCATACCTGATCTGTGTCAAAAATATTTGTAGTATCGACGCATTTTTTATCTATTAATAGTAACGGTTTATCAATATCTGTTATCATTTAAAAAACATTAATAAAATTCAAAAAAATTAAGAATTAATTTCAAAATATAGTTTTGTACCGGAAAACTTGGATATGAAGTTTTGCGAAATACAGTTCTGTATTGGAAAACTTGTGTATGAAGATTTCTAGAACACAGTTTCGTATTGGAAAACTTGACAATTAAGTTTCCGGTACATAATTTTCCCATTCTATGCTGGAAAACTGTGTTTTAAGTTTTCCGGAATTTACCTTGTGTATTGGAAAACTTAAGAAAACTTTTTGGAAGTATAATGTGTATCGAAAGTCTTATTTAAAGTTTTCCGAAAGTTACCGAAAAACTTGAACTTACCGAATATTTTTTACTGCTCCGGAATTGAGAAAATGGTGAAAAAGATTTTTTAACTTTTCATTGGGTGAATTAGTAAAAAAAAAATTGAAGATATTTTTGACATTTTGAATTTTTTTGAAAGGTACAAGATAAGTTTTTCTAAAAAAAATTGTTTCTTTTACGGTGAATGAGGTAATATTAAGGCTTAAAAGTAGTCCCCCAATTTTGGTCCCCGAAGCTGAATTTTGGTCCAAAATTTCATGAAATTTCATTTTTTTTGCATTTATTTAAGTCATACAATGCCTCAAGATCTCATTTGCAACAATTGTACCTGAAATATGATCATAAATGGTGTAATACGACTTTAAAAAATAAAATTTCATCAAATTTTAAACTAAAATTCTGTTTAGAGGCCAAAATTGGAAAAAAATAAAATGAGGGGACTACTTTCGTGTTTCAGCTAAAATAGGAGGACCAAAATTGCAATTAAGCTTAATATTAATTGGAAGTAGAGTATTTTAATGGAAAAAAAAAAATTTGCTCATATATAAATGAAAAAACCTAATTTGTGGTTGGTATCCAATGCAGTAATAATAAAATGCGCGTGTGTGGGAAAGTTGGGTTGTGAGTGGAGAGAGAAACAGTATGTATTTGGTACAATTTCTCTTTCTCTAGACAAACATCTTTTGTTTATGCTTCAAACCTCAACCACCGGTTCGGTCGTTTCTCTTTGGAAGCCACCACCATCTGTTCTTCCTCCGCAAAGCCTCAACCCATCTTAATCATTTTTGTTTCAACTGTAGATGGAGAAAAGATGCTTGGCAGACGCACATAGGTACACGCAACATGATCTGATTTAGTTTTTTAACACTTGTTTTTACTTATTCGAAGCATAATCAGTTTTTTGTTAGATTTTTCATCTCTCTTAGATCTGGGTTTGATTAAGTAACTTCATTTTTTCATCTATGTTAAGGTACTGAATCTACTGAGCATGCCATTATTTATGTGTTGGAAGGTCGTCATCACGGTGAGTAAGAGCAAAAAGGTTAGGGTGAGTCTTTTACGATTTTTAAATTTATTTTCAAGTTTATGATCTTTGACATTTTGAATCCGTTAAAGTTTTGAATTTTTTAGGGTTCTGAACGTTTTCTGTTTTGGGTCTTTTTCGTGGTTTCTTTCTGTTTTTATTAAGTTGGGTTCAATGTGTTTAACTTAGGGTTTTTATTTTTCATTTTATATGTTTAATATATTTTAAGACTAATTTTGGTTTCACTGTTCTTAATTTTGGTTATTTATTTGTCTTGTTTAGTTTGATTGTGTGAATTATTCATATTTGTAACTGCAATGTGAAATGAAATAAAATGAAAAGGAAAATAATATAGCCTACTGTTTTATTGAAATCAATTCTGAAATCTTGCTAAACAAAAATCTAAAACACTAACATGAAGATTCAAGATTCTAATCTTTGTTGATGAGATTCGAGAGAAATTAAGTTAAATATTTGTTTAGAGAGTAGATGCTGATAAGATAGTCTATTCAAATTGTCTATTTATTCTGGACATTTATTTTGTGCATAAGGTGCAAATATAAATTTTAGAATGTCTTGTACAAAACTATGATTTTTTTTCTCTCCAAAGGTCGGGTACATTATACAAAACATTGGCACAGTTCCCCAATAGGGATGCCCCAAATTTTTTTGTAATAATATATCTGAACTTTGAAAATTGCATTAATTTTGTTCAAAGACAGTTCTAAAATTTTATATTTGCACCTATACTTAAAATAAATGTCCAAAATAAATACCCAATTTAAACAAAGACTATCTTCTCTCTATCTCCTCTCCAAACAAATACTAAGCCTAATTTCTCTCAACTCTCATCAGCAAAGGTTCGTATCTGTTATGTAAATTATTGATTTTAGAAACTTTGAAATGGTTAATTATTGAATATAGGAACTCATTATCTAATCTGATGTCAAGGTTTTATATTTTAAGAACTCATTATTGATTTTGTGATTTACAATGGTAGTAATAGATAATTTGCTGGTAATCTATTATTGGATCTATATGATTTACAATGGAACTCATTACTGCATTATTAGATCTATTATTGGTTTGCTTCGTGTTAAAAGGGCTCTTTTTAAATGGTAAGAAGGTTAGTATGAGCTTGAAGTTGTATCTAGATGTTATTTACAATTTATTTATTTTGCTGAATTTAAATAAAATAGTTTGAGACTTGAGTTTTTGGTATTTCATTTGGTAAAAATATAATACTTTGAAATAACATAGCATTTTTTATTAGGGGCCTAATATTTTAAATTCGAACATGACATCAAAAAACATTAAGACGGCTTTGAGGCAGAGAAATAGTAACAATTTACAAGACAAGGAATTATTAGAAAGAAAAGAAAGCAGAAGGGAAACTCAAGTGATGAAATTGGAAGAGGAATTTCAGCCCAAGTTCCACACCACTACTTTCAGTTTTTTGCCTCACTTATACACTTCAACCTCTCACATAATCATCGCATTTTGGAGATGGTTATTTTCTGCTTGTTACTCTTTATAGGCTCCTTGGTTCCCTAACTGCTTTGCCCCCTAACTGTTCCTTTGTAGTGGCATTTGCTGACTCATCATTAATGCTACTTCTGATTGGTTTGTCGAATTTTGTGAATGGAACAGCATTGGAAATTGAGGGTTATCAACCTGAAAAATCTGTTCTTTCTGTTGAATATTGTATAAATGATTTTCATTATAGCTGATTGCTGCACAACTGGTTATGTATGAAATAAATAAATTCAATATTCAATTCAAGCTTACCATATGACTGTATTTATTTATTTATTTATTTATTTATTTATTTATTTATGTTACTCATCATTTGATTTCACCAATCATTATGTTATGCATTTCTCGTTGCAAGTTTCTTCATTTTTGATGTTTTATCTGTTGGATTTGTTGTCGGCTTATACTATCCTATCGAGTCCGTTGTCTACTGTTCTCATATTATATTTCAGTTTCCAACTGTCATATTGGATTAGAGGTATGTTATATCATCTGAGTTGTACTTTTATTTCTTTTTCAGGTTTGATTGTAAAAGATGAGTTTAACATCACGGAAAGCTCGTCCTAAAAATGAGACCAAAAGGGAGGAGGATGTTAAAGTAAAAGAGGTCCAAGAAAAAGAGGTTGAAGATGGTAAAGAGTGTGATGTTGATATCCTGGAAGTGAAAAGGACGAAGACGGAAAAGACAATTGGTCGAGTTAAAAGGCAGAGATTTAAATCTATAAATAAGTGCACTTACTCTGACTCACGTCATCATGATCATGCAACAAACAAGCAGAATATGAATATTCAGCAAAACTCAAATAGTAGTAAGAATTTTGAACTGATTTCAAAGCTTCCTCAAGACTTGATGCTTGCTATCCTTAGTTTGGTTCCTGTTAAGTGTCTGCTTAACTCTGCAAGGCACGTTTCCAAACCTTGGGCTACTGCTACTCAAGCCTGCCTACGTGGTAAACCACCTGGTCTTTACCTTGAAAGTTTTAATCCAACCGTGACTTCTTATTTCTTGAATATTCAAGACTATGTCAAGGGACATTCTGAAAGGATTTATTTGGGACCCCCTTTGAGATTGGGACAGATAGTCGCTATTTGTGATGGCATGTTTCTGCTATGTGATCGTTTTAGACTTACTTACGTCGTAAACCCCATCCTTAGGTGCTGCTTTAGAATTCCTCTTTCACCTTCTTCAAACCAACGGGAAGGGGTTATCTGGCGATCTATTATAGCATGTGTTCCCCGCACTGCCAAATTCAAGGTGTTCTTAGTAGATACCCAAAGTGTTTCGGGGGTCAATTGGTATGTTTTCTACGTCCTAAGAATTGGAATAGACAACACATGGAAAGAAATAGTTAGAAAAGAATATAACTTGGAGGATAAGTGGTATTTTTTATGGAAACCAGTTCATAATGGAGACAATCATATCTATTGGATAACATGGGATGGAGTGATTGTGATGGATGTTGGCAAGGAAATTATTATACGTGAATATCCACTCCCCCCTCAACAGCATCCTCAACAGCATGCTTTTCCACTTGCAGATTATTTATGGACGGGAGATCGTCTTTCTTGCATTTCTTGCGTTGTGGATGAAAAAGACATTAAAACATATCCAATCTTTACTTTGGATATGAATTCAGGAAAATGGACTCTTTATCATGAGATGAGACCTTTTGATAGTATGGCTATTTGCAGCCATAAGCTTGGTTTTGATATTGATATAGTGATGACGGTTGTGAGGTGTCGGTTTTGGATCAACGACCAAATTATCTTTATAGTAGAGTTCGATCAAAAGTTGGATCCAACATCTAGTAAGGAAATGTTGTCTAACCCAAGATTACTAACAAAAAAAGTACACTTTTGTTACAATGTCAAGACAAGACAACTGACAAAGATTGATTGCATTCCAATAGGCAATTTTAAGGCATGGCTTCATACCAACACTCTAACTCGTTGCTAAGTATTCCAATGTATGCTATGTAGTAGTATTTATAAAGTAGTAGTATTTATATTTATATTTGTCTTGCTAATTATTATTATTATTATTATTATTATTATTATTATTATTATTATTATTATTATTATTATTATTATTATTATTATTATTATTATTATTATTATTATTATTATTTGTTA
>NC_021164.2:49996989-50001652 GCF_000331145.2 Cicer arietinum | reverse complement strand
TATTATTATTATTATTATTATTATTATTATTATTATTATTATTATTATTATTATTATTATTATTATTATTATTATTATTATTATTATTATTATTATTTGCTATGGCCAAACAAAAGGTCAAGTTTTAAGGGGCTGTTTCAATTATTTATTAGCAAACTTGTAGTTTGAAACATTTAATATAAGTTGTTTACCCTACCCATGAATACCCTACATATTTGATTATTGATCTACTATACATTAAATAAAAATGTTTTTTTTAGATTATCTTTGAAAATTTGTGAGTAATTTACCCATCATTCAATAATATTTAAGCACATATGTGAATTTGCATGTGGGAGTAAACATTAATTTGTGAATACCACGTACAAATTTATTTTAGCAAATTTTTATATGCTCTTACGTAAATTATCTATAAATTTTCAAAAACAATCTAAATCTCACACACACAAAATAGGAGCATTGTTTACGGTGATAATAGCCAACTTTGTTTGGGTTTAAATATTGTTCAGTTTTGTTGTATACATGAAGCACTGTATCATCAAAGTGATTGTCCTAGTTGTCTAGAAGAAAAAATATCAATTTCGTGAATGAATGCAAGATTATGAAGTGTAGTTGTCTTATATAGAGTTGATGATGAATGCTAAAATTAACTCTGAATCGCAAGCATATAATGTAGAGCTATTGATGAATGCTCAAAATGACTCTGAATCACAAACTCATAATTTTATGCCACGAGAATCAAACAATTCTATTAATGATGATGAATCAGATCATATTGTTGTGATAAATGATTGATTCATATTTTAAATGTGAGACATAAATTCTCCTTCAAATAATTATGGATAAATTACCCTTAATGATATGTCATCAATCAAAATTGGACAGATCTAATCATTATTTCTCACACTTATAATATTAATGACAAGAACAAAATGTTTAAAAATTCATCTGTTTAAAAAACACATGCCTAACCAATTCAACGAATGCCTAACCTTAGAAAAATACATGTCTAACAAATTCAAGCCTTAGAGGCAAAGCTCTAATACCAATTGAAATAGCAATGTCAATCACAAGAAATAGGGGTTTGAATTGTGATCATTTTAAAATTTTGATTTCTCTGCTTAATTAACTTAAGAATAATCTTGGTTGAAACTGAATGTCTAAAATGTTTTGGATATGTTAGAAGTAAATAAAACACAATAGTTTATAATTAAGTGTGATTTATGTGTGCAAATAATCAAGGATAAGAGATAGAAAGATAACACACAAAAAGTGTAACGCCCCGATTTTTAACAACGAGAGTGTATATTTTTTTTCAAAACAAATTCATAATAACAAAGAAATAAATAAGAAAATACCTTTGGATATATATTTAATTCATAACACAACGACAAATAAGTCAACATAATTTACAAGCAACGGAATAGTTTTTGAAATACGAATCCAAAGTATTTACACACCAAAAAGTGTTACATGGAACCCATCGAAAATAAAATGTCAAATTGACAATATTTGGTATAGGTACAGTCTTTCAAATTAAAATAAATACATTCCAAAAGAAAGACTTCTAGTCCCTATACGTCAACCTAATCTGATCATTCTACAAAAAACTATACATCCCAGATGATCTTCACGCGCCCCGCAAGATCCTCTTGACACAGCTCCAGTCCGGTGTGTACAACTACATTTCCATCCACAGGGTACTAACCGGTATGATGGTCCTAGTTCTCATCTGAGGGCAAAGCCCAGATTTCCACAATAGTTGTAAAGGGCCACCAACCGAAATTAACAATTAACACATAACATAGCTTGATGTTTCACAAATATTTTATTTTTTGTTGTCAAATTAGTAAATATTAATATAAATGTTATAAATATATTTTTCCCATTCTTGCTTAGACAAAATAGGAAACAATTTTTAGAAATACTTGTTTTGGAAGGGACATAATAGTAAAGTAGTTTAAAAGGGGATTTTCCTATTTTTTATGGAATGAAAGTATTATTAACAATCTTATTAATATATATTTTTCACAAGTATTCTTTTATTAATTGATATTTATGTAATCTACAAGAGACTCTTTTAAATTTTATCAAATGAAAAAAAGTGTCTTTTGAAGAGTTTACTAAAGAGTTTGTTGCTATCACTCTTGTTGATAAAAAAAAATTGCTCTACTTTTGTTTTTAAACATTTTGTCTAATCCATCTTTTTGAAATGTTGAACAAATAGATCATATTCATTATTTACCATAAAGTGAAAATGATGACTAGTTATTAGCTAATAGAATAGTGCTTACTTTGAAGGAAAAAAGAAGTGTCTGTTAGCTTCAATTTTCTCTAAAACATGTCGAGGTGTCTACCCTTTCCTCCACCAAATTATGCGAAAAACGGCCTTGGAGGTGAGGCACTCCAAGAACAATTGGAGGTTAGTTTTAACATTTAATTAATCATCATTATATAATAATACATTATTGTGTTGAGAGGAAAATATTTGAAAGTCTATCAAAGAAGTTCATTTTTCATTTTTGTGCTTCACTTATTATTTTATGTGAGAAAAGTATATTGATAAACACGAATATACTTTTATTTTAAATTACATAATTATTTTTTTTTTATTTTGTAAAATATAATCTTTAAGTGCAAGCAAAAAAAAGTCTCCAATACATGAGTTCTATTCAATTATTTGATGAGTGTGTAGTAAAAAGTGCGGTAATAGCATTATATTATCAATTATCAATTATGGTTCTGAGTTTATATGTTATGAGTTGATTTATGAAAGTATTTAATACGGTACTAAGTCATGAATCTATCCCATCTAATGAATAAGTCTTTTGGTTGGGTTATTTTCATGGGCTTAAGTCATAATAATTTGTGTTATATTGAGAGTGAGACTACCACAAAAATTATCTATAGGGTGAATTAAGGTATACTATAAGAATATTAATAGATAAATGAAACCAACAAAAGAAAATAACTACTTATAAATTAATGTTGATAGAATCAAAATTGTCCTAAATTGTCTAGTAATAGTGGTATGAATCTTATATTGAATAGATAAAAATATTTGTTGTGGTACTTTAAGTTATGAAACTCATTTATTTAATGAATTATTCTTGTGATTTAATTTGTCCTCGTAAAAAAATTTATTTTTTTTCATTTTGAAGTTGAATCGGAGAAAAAAAGAAAATTGTACAAACAAAATGAAAAAAAGAAGAAAGAAAATTGATATTATTAATATAATATTAGAATACAAAAACTTGACTGTGAATTGGGCCCCTCTTCCATTGCAAATGTTTCCATCTGAAAAAGATTGGCTTTCTAGAAAGAATATTTCGAATGGTGAAACAAAAATTCAATCCAAACATTTTAGTAATAGCTTTGGTGGCATCTATCAAGGAATCGAACCACTTGCCCATTATTTGCCTAATGTAGACATATATGCTTTGCCTTACATTGTACTGTTTTAATCATGAATTCATGTGGAAGCTTTTTTGACTCCAAAGGCAAAGGTCAAAAATCATTACCCTCACCAGGAACCTTTGCTAGCTATATAGTTCATCATATTATATATAAGAGTTGTTTTATAGAGTTAGGTGATGAATAAAGTTATCTCAGTGTCACTAGCATTTTTTCTTAGTTTTTGAATGATGGAGACATACACACATAAACTCAAAATTTCACCCGGTTACTAATATGTTGTTAATAACTATAATTTAGAACACGATTCGTCTTTGCATGTTATTATAACTCACATGTCTAAATACATACAATGCATATTATATTGATTAAATTCACAATTATGAGAAGGATAAAACTGAAAAATAGTGACGTGATATGTTGATGATTTGATAGAAAGAGATATATATATAAAATAAAGTATTGGATGAATATAAAATTTAGGAGTGTAAATATATCATTTTTGTTTTATACTCTTGTTAAAAAAAACAAAACAAATATATCATATCCATTACATATGTAAAGTGAAAATGAAGAATGTTCACCACATTATGTCTTGGATAATCGATAGTTATTACTAATAGACCCAATGCTTAATTTGATACAAAAAAGTGGTTGTAATATACGAGCTTCAACTTTCCCCAAAACATATCCAGGTGTCTGCCCTTACCTCTCCAATGTTTGTGAAGAACGGTGATGAGGTTGAGACATATCATACCAATGTGTCTTACAAACAATTCCAAAACATCCACACTTGGCAATTATAAAACAATCACCACGACAACTTAAGTTTCGAAAAGCTTTTGCAATTAACCACACTTACACGCAATTCCAAAACATCCACACTTGACAATTATAACACAATCACCATGACGACGTTAGTTCAAACACTCAATCATAATCTTAAATCAAACATGACTCGCGTGCCAAGCACCCTAATGCAATGGGTATATGCCAAAATGCATGGACCCGGAATTCCAAACCAAAACCCTCCTCGAAGGGCCGTAAATCATAATTGTACCGCCTATCACAGGCCGAAGTACTAAATTACCGAGGCGCTACCTATCACGGGTCAACATGATTTACTAAAAACGTAAATCGTAAATGTACCGCCTATCACAGGCCGAAGTACTATTTACTGAGGTGCCACCTATCACGGGTCAACACGATTTACCAAAAATGTGCAGCCTATCGCAGACCTTACACGACG
>NC_021164.2:49931048-49996850 GCF_000331145.2 Cicer arietinum | reverse complement strand
ATATTAAGAGATTCCCCATTCTTAATACTCATTTAAACTCTAACAGTTTCGACGACAATCATTAAGTAAATACAGATATTAAGAGATTCCCCATTCTTAATACTCATTTAACTCTAACAATTTTCACTACAAACATTAAGTAAACATAGATATTAAAAGATTCCCCATTTTTAATACTCGTTTAACTCTAATGATTTTCAAATTCCAGACAGAACATACTCATACATATTCTCAAATTCAATCCACAATTCACACCAAATCACATCAATTCATTTTTCCACAAAATCCACACAAACACATCTCAAAATTTATAAATATTAATTATGAACACGTCAAATACGACAACCACAAAATTATCTCAATCCACCACTCAAACACATCAAATTTCATTTCCTCAAAACCACACATAAATGAGTTAAATTCATTTTCCATGAAACACTCATCAATGTCACCAAAACCCAACTGTAAAATTTCACCCATAAAAGCATTAAATTCATTTTCCCCAAATCAACACTTCAACCCTAACAAAATTCTTTTCCACACAACCACAGGTAAGTCCCTAAATGCAAACTAAAAGTTTGGAAGGAGCCCTTACCTTAACGTTAGCTTTAACGAGCGATTACAGTACCGCGGGTAATTCCGATAAAATCTCCGCTCGCAACATCGCTTCCAAAGTTAGTTCACTAGCACCGTAGCATGGAGGTGAGCAACTTTCCCTTCTATCTCTTCACGAAACGAAGCTTAGATCTAGAAGAAACGTGGAGGTTTGCGTTTGATGGTTTGAAAATCCCTAACACCGTTTTTCTTTGTTTTTGAATCCGAGAAGAAGAATAAAGTTGAGAAATTCTTGCTTTCTTACCCACCAAGCATTGGGTTTATCTTCTTGAATCAAAAGAAAGCAAAACAAAAAGAAAAGAGAAAGAAGGACGATGGGTTTGCGAGATAGGTGGAAAGAATCTTGGCTTCCTCTGTTTTTTTTCGTTTCCTTTCCTTTCCAATGTGTGTGTATATATATATATATATATGCACCTCACTTCATTCACATCTCAAACTATTTTGATAAATTATATACTCTCGTCGCAACTCAATTGACAAATAAATTTTTTAGCAACCAGAGATATCTTTAACAAAACTGCCCGATATTAAATTCATCGTAACGTAAATAAATTATTCTCCGACAAATAATTTTAATCCAATTTCCAAAAATATATTTTTGGAATTTAACTCACTAAATACCAAAAATTGGGCTAAAAGCATAAGAAATTCAACACAAAATACCCCACAATTGTATAATTTAGGATTTAAAAACTATGGGTCTTACATTACTACCCCTCTAAAATTAGTTTCGTCCTAGAAACTTAAAGTACGAGTAACAATCCACACTAGGTTTGTACTCAATTTCAACATACAAGTTACAACTTGTTTCACCCAGCCTTCTCGAAGAAAGTGTTGCCTACCCTTTTTCATAGGGTGCTTAATAACTCTACACACATCCATAGTCGGTAAGGCTCGTCCATTCCATTCAACATGATTTTGTCTACTATCAACAAGAGATTAAGGATGATCAGTCCCTCAGTTTGTCAATAAATAGCCAACCACCATGAGGGTGGCTTAGACTATCTTAACTGAACTGTAATAGCGCTCCTTGCAACTTACAACTGAGGTTATCCTAATGTACAAGCAGTCAACAATCTTCTCAAAGTCCACTGAGTTTCTCATTTTTTTCCTATAACTTTGATCCCGTCGACGAAGTACAATTTCCCATAGCTATGTCACATAGCCTCATTTTCATCCACTTGGTACAAAACATCCATTTGGTACCAAACTGAAACACTAAGTATGACACCAACACACTGAGCACAGAACAATCACTACAGTCGAGGACTCCTAAATTTCTCCACTATCCACCAATTCCTCGATTTTCCTTTAGTCGTACAACTACGTCAAATCGTAGTGTTCTTATCAGTATGTTATTCCAGTTATAAATTTAATAATTCCATCCCCACACATGCTTGGTGATCAAAGCTTCCTCAAATATTTTCGATAACATGCCAAAGACTATACTACTTAGGACACAAAAACTTCCTTTTAATTTAGTACTTCATTTCAAGAGTCACATTTCCAACAAAATCCAACTTGAATTTAATTCACATATCAAGGTCTACATTTGTCTCATGCCTAACACCTCAAATTCACGCTTCACTAGAAAATTTCTTACATACTTCGCAATTATGCACAAACTCGAAAATAATTCTCCTACATCTACTACCAACATTCATTCTGATACTTCTCAATTTCGTTGCGTCCTTCATTTGCAACTTGATGATTATCTTTTCATTATGACATGTCAAACGCATTGTATTCACTCCATCACTTTTCCATTTATAAAAAACCTTAAATTTCTACCTCGAACCTTTATACATCTTCATTATAGTGATTCCAATAAATCAAGGCTTACTAATTCCCACCAAACTTTTCCATTTCATGTTCAATTGTTTCCTATCAAACAAACATTTAACTCCTTTGATTGACGAACACAGTAGCAACCTCCATGACATGCACTTAAGTAGTGCCTGTATATCATTGACATACCCTTCTAATAACAATGTCTGAATTATAGGTGAGGTAATTCCTTTCATGAATTCTTAATTTACGTAAGCTACATCTCTATGTGCTGCTCCAACAAGTTTTCTTGGCACATTTTCCAAATTTTGGTTCCCTCGTTGGATTCTTATTCCTTCTCAACCTTCACCGAGATACAAACTGAAAGAATCTTGACAATCGAACGTCCTAAAGAACTATTTCTCAATGTTCCCCATGAGCATTTCTTAAGAAATAATTATTTATAAACTTCATCCTCATAACTTTGCAGTAAAATATCTCAAAAACCCACATACCTTTCTTCGTCCATCTAGTTACTGAAATGATCATTTCAAATCTTCACGCATGACTTCCCAAGACCAACAACTAAACCATAAATCAGTTGTTACATTTCTTCTTTTTCATTTTCTATCATTAAATAATATTCTAAAATTTGATCCTCAAAATCTCCAAATACCCATCACACCGTCTAATTTCATTCATTTCATCTTAAGATACAATACCATGTCGTTTTCATCATTGACTCTAATCATCTTAGTAATCTCACTAATTAAAACTCTTCTAATCATAACATTTTTAGTAGATCTTCAAACACTCTCATCCATAACTTGAACAATTATCCCTTGCCTACCTCAACTACCTCACTTATGAAAGTTTTAGACATTACTTGGTCCTCCATCTAACCTTGTGGATTTTAAATCATCAACTAAAAAAAAATCAACCATCTTAGGGTCCCAAATCAAATCTTGAATAATCCCTCCGACCTATCAAAATATTAACATCCTCTTAGTAATTTCCATCCCTTAATAGACTCTCAAAACTTATATTACCACAATCTCGAAGTATTCTCACACTCGATACTTCAAATTCCACTTAATGGTAACATAGAGTCCAATACATCAAGGCTTAACTCGTTATGTTTTTCCGAACATTACTCAAAATTCACACTTACGTGCCTCTAGTTTCATCCAATATCACTATCTATACTTACCATCTCCTAATCCACACCGAGATTTGTTACTTATTGAAGAAATATATATCCTCACTCCTATAATCGTCAAGAGATTCATACTTAATAATCTGAGTCGCGAATCTAGTTTAACTCAAATGTTCGACCTTACCCCTCAACGTATCGACTATTCCTCAAAGTGTACTTTATCTATCCAAGGTAGTATTCACCCCTAATATGCAGTGCCTCTTAACTTCAATACAAGCCTCTTCTTGGACACCTAAGCACCAAAATGCTATTCCAAAAGGAAGCCTCGTGTTCTCAACAATTCCATGATGTTCACATCTCGTTGACATTATCAACTTCATCCAGTCTCATCTTGAGATCTACAAGGAAAACATCTAATATTTTTCTTAACAAAAATCCTCCACTTAGATCTTTACTTGAAATCCCTTATTAGTCTAATGTTAATCCATCCATACTCATCATCTTCGAGTTCACACCAACACATAGCTTATGTGTCCTTGGAACCATTTCATAAATTCCATGCTGTCATGATTCACTTCAACTTTGCCTGACAATATGTCATCTCGAAGATCTTTTCCACTTCTTGAATCCACTGATCAACTTTTTCTGAATTCTCATCACCCTTGAACATTGGAGGATGGTAACGACGAAAACCTTCCAATCCCCTTGATACACTAGCATAGGTCGCTCTTTCCCGCTTTTCCAGATCTCACAGAGTCTTTGCAACCGTCTGTGCAACAACAGAAACATCCATGTTATTCATAGCTTCAGCCCTTTGATCATCCCTATTGACATTAACTCTTTTGTTCCTTCTTGGAGGTATTGTTTCCTCATAACCAACATCAAGAAAAAATCTTAATACCACTTAGAATAATTCCAAAACTAACTTCCGACTATATCAACACATAATAACTACTCCTGGTCTGACAACTCAGACAAATTACCTCGACGCATGATCAAATAATGACTCACAATCTACAAGTTGACCTACTATCTATAACCAAAAACTCCACAGCCCCAAAGAAATCCAAACCAAAGCTCTGATACCACAATTGTAACGCCCTGATTTTTAACAACGAGAGTGTATTTTTTTTCAAAACAAATTCATAATAACAAAGAAATAAATAAGGAAATACCTTTGGATATATATTTAATTCATAACACAACGACAAATAAGTCAACATAATTTACAAGCAGCGGAATAGTTTTTGAAATACGAATCTAAAGTATTTACACATCAAAAAGTGGTACATGGAACCCATCGAAAATAAAATGTCAAGTTGACAATATTTGGTATAGGTACAGTCTTCCAAATTAAAATAAATACATCCCAAAAGAAAGACTTCTAGTCCCTATACGTCAACCTAATCTGATTATTCTACAAAAAACTATACATCCCAGATGATCTTCACGCCCCCCGCAAGATCATCCTGACAGAGCTCCAGTCAGGTGTGTCCAACTACATTTCCATCCACAGGGTACTAACCGGCGGGATGGTCCTAGTTCTCATCTGAGGGCAAAGCCCAGATTTCCACAATAGTTGTAAAGGGTTACCAACTGAAATTAACAATTAACACATAACATTTAAGTTTTTAAATGCACAAAATAACCTTTCAACTTAGCATGCACCTTAAAAGGGTTTCCATTTGCCAAATATGCATAAACAAGGTTGAAAAATGATGTTTTTAACAAAACAGCGTTGTTGTATTTGAATACAGAGATGCATTCAAATACAAGGTTGTTTCAGCATTCAGCAGCAAAAAGAGCATGTCTGTATTCGACTACAACACTTTGTATTCGACTACACAGTAAGTCAGTGTCAAAAACAACATGTATATATTCGAATACAGCTGCTGTATTCAAATACACATTAGACAGCAGCAGAAAAACAACAAAATTCAGTATTTTTCAGCTTTTTAAAGGGTTTCGAAACCAATCAACACTTACACACAAATCCAAACAATCACACTTAACAATTTTAGCGCAATCACCACGACATCTTGAGTTTCGAAATGGTTTTGCAATCAATCACACTTACAAACAATTCCAAAACAACCACGCTTGGCAATTATAACACAATCACCACGACAACAAGTTTCGAAAAGGTTTTGCAATCAATCACACTTACAAACAATTCCAAAACATCCACACTTGGCAATTATAAAACAATCACCACGACATCTTGAGTTTCGAAATGGTTTTGCAATCAATCACACTTACAAACAATTCCAAAACAACCACACTTGGCAATTATAACACAATCAGTACGACAACAAGTTTCGAAAAAGTTTTACAATCAACCACACTTACACGCAATTCCAAAACATCCACACTTGACAATTATAACACAATCACCATGACGACGTGAGTTCAAACACTCAATTATAATCTTAAATTAAACATGACTCGCGTGCCAAGCACCCTAATGCAATGGGTATATGCCAAAATGCATGGACTCGGAATTCCAAACCAAAACCCTCCTCGAAGGGCCGTAAATCATAATTGTACCGCCTATCACAGGCCGAAGTACTAAATTACCGAGGCGCTACCTATAACGGGTTAGCACGATTTACTAAAAACGTAAATCGTAAATGTACCGCCTATCACAGGCCGAAGTACTATTTACTGAGGTGCCACCTATCACGGGTCAACACGATTTACCAAAAATGTGCAGCCTATCGTCCAATGTTCATTGGTTCAATGTGAGGGTGGAGAATGAGGCAAAGCCTACACTGCCATAGCTTTTTGGTCTAATTGTACCTCCAATTATTGCCAAATTCTCCATTTGATCTGCTCTCCATGTTGAAGCTTCCACATATATTCTTCACTCATGTCCAAATCACTTAAGGTAAAATTCTACCATATTTTCCACAATAAATGTTATCCTAACTTTCTCTCTAATGCATTTGTTCCTAATCCTATCTTATCATGTCACATGCTTTCAATAATTCATCGTAATATAATCATTTTTGCAACAACAATTTTTTCTTCCATATTAACTTTGCAGTCTAACTTTCACTTCAATACAACATCACAACAAGTATTTATAACTATGTGGTAGAAAATTTACATAACCTGGCGAGGTTTTTCTATAAAAAATTACACATGAAACACTATCCACCTCATCCACCCACTTGAATCTTATGGTTCACATTTGCCTCTAGCCTGCACATTGCATAGGGGTGCATTTTTCTTCATAGGACTAAAATCCCTCAATTTGGGAGAACTTAAAAAATGAATTAGAGGAGGACTTTGAAAAATTCTCCAAATCCTTTCCCTCTTTATAATACTACCAAAACAAGGAAAATATGAGTCATAAGCCTCTGCTTCCCCTCCCCTCCAAAAAATACTCCGCGGAAAAAGGTCAGGGATTCCCCTCTCCTCTCTAAACACCAAAACAAAGGCATACAAACCCAAAATATTTAAACCGAATGACTCAAGCTATGACATGGTCTCTAACTTTCACCACATCAAGAATCAGGGTACCTACTGCTAGATTTAATCCAAGATGCTTACACGAGAAAATACCATCCCCAATTTGAAAAAAACACAAATCAAAATCAGTAACTCATATTATGGATATGAATGTCAGCTACCCTAGCCGTTCAAAATTCGTTGACGAATATCGGATACTGATAGCATTTAATGACAACTAATTGTGCACAAAAATGAGATACTAACAAAGATCACAATATAAGATCCAAAAAAAGAAAATCACAATATTGATGAATCAATTTGCACAAGTTCTCACCATAGACTACAAAACAATTGGCCATACGAACCAAGTGGATAATTATACAGCAAAATAATACATTGCTGAGTTCAATTATACATTTGTCGACCCCCCCCCTCCAAAAAAAAAAAAAAAAAAAAAAAAGAAACAGAGAAAGAAGGACGATGGGTTTGCGAGGTAGGTGGAAGGAATCTTGGCTTCCTCTGTTTTTTTTTTTCGTTTCCTTTCCTTTCCAACGTGTACATATATATATATATATATTATACTTAAAACCAAACCCAAACCCAAACGAGTATCTAACAACCCTTACGCACCTCACTTCATTCACATCTCAAACTATTTTGATAAAATATATACTCTCGTCGCAACTCAATTGACAGATAAATTTTTTAGCAACCAAATATATTTTTAACAAAATTGTCCGATATTAAATTCATCGTAACGTAAATAAATTATTCTCCGACAAATAATTTTAATCCAATTTCCAAAAATATATTTTTGGAATTTAACTCACTAAATACCAAAAATTGAGCTAAAAGCCTAAGAAATTCAACACAAAATACCCCAAAATTGTATAATTTAGGATTTAAAAACTATGGGTCTTACAACAAGTATCTCCTTCACACCTTTTCTCTAGATCAAATCTTGATTAATTACAATCTTCATCTTTCAATATAGAAATAATTTTTACAAACACACTCAATCTAACATAAAAGATAGACTTGAGTTATAAATGATGCGTATGATAAAAGTGTTTGGGATCTTGAAACTTCTCAACACTTATTTGAGATAAATATAGACAAACTCAGTAAATGATGTGCCACAAATATTAGGAAAATGGTTGGAGTTTGCTTGAAGAGTTTTTGACTTGTTCTTACTTGATCTTCAATTAGTAGAAGATAAAAGGCTTTGAATATTCACCTTAAACTGAATATAGTCATTGGGCACACTTCCCAAGTGACGAATATGTTCTAAAACAATTAAACACGTGCTTATATTGTTATCCAGTACGTTATTGAGAAACGAATAACGTTCTTGCTTTTGAGTCTGATGGAAAACGTGAATGAGTGAGTAAGTGGGCTGTCAAATGTCAGTTTGTACTATTTCAAATCAGAATTATGCAGAGCTTTCTTTATAATAATGTAAGTACAATGTACTTGTTAACTACACAAAAAAACCTATTTTACAGCGATTTTCTTAAGTCATTTACAACGCTTTTTCAAAAAAATAAGCGTCGTAGCATCCAGCGCTGTAAAAAGATACAACAACGCTTTTTAAAATAAAAAAACGCTATAAAATAGATAGATATATTGTGCGCTTGTTATACTCGTTTTATAGCGCTTTTTAAAAATAGCGTTGTAAAATGTGTATTCAATAGATGCATTATTATGTACTTATTACAACGCTTATTTGAAAAAGCGTCGTAAAAGGTGCATTCAATAGATGCATTATTATGCTCCTATTACAATGTCGTCTTTTATTTTTTTTCAGAATCATTTTCATCAAAAATCAGTTCACACAATCATTTCACAATCAGTACACAACAACAGAACTATATAACTTTATAATTTTACATATTTACACAATCAGCTCACAACATATTTATATACATATTCACATATTGACAACAACACAGAACTATATACATATTCATATAACTACATATTCACAACTTTTCAAATGTGCCCTATTCATATACATATGACTATCAGAACTACACATAATAGAACTACCATATATTCATATAACTATCCCTTGCAGCATGTCATTTCCCACCAAATCAAAAAAAAAAAAAATCATTTCAATCACATACTGGCACAATTCTTTCTTTATTTCAATTAGATCTCTTTCAGAGTATGTTGGATTGAAATTGTCAAAGTACTGTGCGATATAAAAATTGAACATAAATAAGTTAGAATCAAATATATACATAGTTTATATATGAAAATCAAATAATAAAAATACCGTACCGTTTCTGGGGTTATAGTTTGATTCATATCAACAATCTCCTTTATGAATCGCAATATATAGTACCCACAATCGATGTTGTTAGTTTGACGTGGGCACTATAAAATAAAACATATAAGTCAATAAATATTTGTGCATTGATAGTAGTATAAGTTCAACATGCATTTTAGTGAAACAAAAAACTAATAAATACAATACCTGAAAAATAGAAGAACAGTAAGGTTACGACACAAAAATACGAACAAAGAAGAACATCGCATAAATACGAACTATTCATAGGAGAGTAGGGTTCGCAGAAACAAAGATGGTTCGCAATGACAAGGAAAATAAAGAGGAAACAAGCGTATGAAGTTTACGTAATGAGGGTTAGTAACAAGGCAATATTGTTTGTAGGGTCATTGAAAGAGCGTTGTAAAAGACCTTATTAACTTATTTTTTAAAAGTCTATTACAGCGCTCTTTGAAAGAGCAATGTAAAAGAGCTCATTAACTTATTTTTTAAAAGTCTATTACAGCGCTCTTTGAAAGAGCACTGTAAAAGACTTCCTTAACTTATTTTTTAAAAGCCTATTACAACGCTCTTTGAAAGAGCGCTGTAAAAGACCTCCTTAACTTATTTTATAAAAACCTCAAAGAGTGCTGTAAAAGACCTCCTTAACTTATTTTATAAAAGCACATTAGAGCGTTTTTTCAACATGCCCTTTAAAAGACATCTTAACTTGGTATAAAACAAAGCTTTGTGACCTCCTTATTTTTTTAAAGGATTTTATAGCGCTTATTGACAAAAGCGCTGTAAAAGACATCGTTATTTTACTTTTTAAAAGCCTATTACGGTGTTTTTTTAACAAGGGCTTTAAAAGACTTATTTAACTTAGCATAAAAATTAATTTTTTTTATCCAAAAATATGCAAGGTATTCCTCCTCTTACCATTATAGATTTCCAAAAGTCCACAAAATTCATTTTTTATTTTATTTTTTATGTTAACTCTCTTTAGATAAACTAATTCAAATGGAATTTATTTGGATTGATCAATCGAGAGATGTAAATATCAATTTTATTTTTTTTGAATTTATATTTCTCTTTATAAGTTCGGAGGTGTAAGAAGTATTTAAATTAACTTTACATATCCATATTGACTAATTTGGAAATATAAAAAATTGTAAAAAATTACAAGTTAGTAGTTATAGTTTTAGATTCAATCTGAACAAATCCTATATGATTAAGTTGTGAATGCTTAAATCAAATCTATACATAATTGTTGTGTTTCTTTCATCCCTATTTAAAAAAAATTCAAAAATAAAATAAAATAATACATACCGAAAAACTGGAATTTTCAGTATTATAAAATTCGGCGGAAGCGAAATTTCCAGTAAACAAATTGTATAATTGGAAATTTTAAAAATGAAATTTCATGTAGTTATTAATTGTGTATCAGAGTTTTAGGAAAAAATTTAATTTGCCGAATTTTTAGGCTAAAAATTTTACTTATCAGATTTTTGGTTGAGGGGTCAAATTTTAGAGTAATTTTTATTTATTTTTCTATCATTTACTGATTAAATTTTGAATTTTTAATAATTTGGGAGGGGGTATACGTACGTCCAATTAAGGAGGTACATAATCCATTTTTCGAAGTTTAAACCTTAATTACCCAGGCCTGTTGATGAGGTCCAATAAACCGATTTTTAATTTGGGATAGTCCGTTTATTCATATTTTGTAATGTTTCGTTTTATTTTATTTTAAAATAGACTAAATTGTTTTGTGACAAGTGTTGATTTTTTTATTTTTTTTTTAACTATTAACAACACTTAATAAAATTGAATCCATTTTTACTTAAATAACGTCTTTTTATCTATGTTATTGATGTACATTATTTTTCTAAAGTTTAACTCCTACAAAATATCGATTTGTTAAATTCAATTTATGTAAATAAAATTTAAAAATTTAATTAATAATCTCTATAGAATAATCTTACACACATTTTTAGTCTCTAGAGTTAAGTTAACACGTGTGTGTTTTGTTTAGTTTAGTTTGGCAATATTATTTTTACTTTATTTGTAATTTTTGTAAATAAACAAATGGGAAAAAACCAATAGAAATCTGAAGAAAAAATATAGGGTGTATTGAAAATTTGTAGATTTTTATTTTCTTGTTTAGAAGAAGATCGATGTGAGTATATAAGTCAAAGATTCATGCTATTTGGTTATGTATTTGAGTGAACATTTTATTTAGTTTAAAGAAAAATATGATGATGAAGATTTTGGAGAAGATGATGAATATGTTTGTAGGTTATTATTTTTTTATTTTAATAAAAATTTATTTTAAAAATACAATTATAAATAATAAATTTATGTGGTTTGCCACCACAACAGTTTTTTAAAAAAAGATAAAAAAATTTGGTTAATTTGTGAGTATTTTAAAATATAAAATACTTAAATAGAAAAAAAGATAAAATAATAAATTGTTATAAATAAATAAGACTAATGATCTATAATGTAATTATATTAAAAAAAAAAGGATCTATAGTATAACTTTTCTTAGAAAATATTTTAATTTTTTGTACATGTAAACTTATTCGTTTTATTTAATATTAATTATAATAAATATAATTTTGTTTTTAATTTTATTGTGATCAGAATCCTGTTTTCACACTTATTATCGATGGCACAAGAGACAACACATAGGAGTAATACAAGTTTTACAAAATACAATTTTTTCTTGCAATGATTGACCCAAATAAGCAAAAAGTAGATGCTAATATGCACTAGTAGAATTCAACGTGGTATAATTTAATATATAAGTGAATATAAACCAATAATAATAATAATAATGATAATAATAATAATAATAATAATAATAATAATAATAATAATAAAAATAATATAAAATTTTAAAATAATGTTATTTTTATTTTAGAGTAAAATATACTCAATTGTTTATGTATTTAAAGTTAAATATATTTTTAACACAATTTATACGAAATATATTAAAATATGAGACTTTTCGTAACATTTTACAATTTTAGAGATGCAATTCTTATTTTTAATATTTTTTTAAATGTGAAATTGGTTAATCAAAGTTTTTTTTTTTATAAATTTTACTGAAGTGTTCTTTTTAATAATATATTTATTAAATAGTTTTGTAGTTATTTATTGTTAAAGTTGTATATTTAACTATAATATGTTTTTAATTTTATATAATTTATATTAGTTTTGAAACATTATATTTATAAATCCATTTGCTTTTTGACATTTTCAATTTTATATGTTCATTCTCGAATCTCACCGTATATCTAAGCATGCACTAAATGATATTGCGTATCTTGCGGTTTATTATAACATTCATTCATGAACGGTAGTTTGTTAAAAATAATATTCATAATAATATTCAAAATATTGAAACAATTATTCATGTGTTCAAATATAGATGATATATATAAAAAAAATGCTACAAATCAAAATTAAAATTTCTTAAAATTCAAAAACTTTAAATAATAATAATAATGTTTTTTACATAAAAAAATGTTAGTTACACAAAATTGTCAAGTCAAATAAAAATTCAATACATGATGTAACCAAATCTTATAGTTCTGATATTTTGGATGAAGAATAGTTTCAACTACTTTAATTGTTGTTTATCTAAATAATTAAAATGTAAAATAAAATTTTCAAATAATTATTTGACACGGTCAAAAAACTTCAAGAGTGGGTTGCAAAAAATTATAGATAAAAAAAAACTTGTGGATGTTTAAGACATATAAAATTTTAAGTGAATAGTGAAATAATTATAAATTATTCATTTCCAAATATTTAATATTATTCATTTTTTATTGTTTTAATTATAATTTATGTTTTTTAAATTGTATAAAAAAAATATTATGAGAGACACATTCAACATCATAGGAAAAACTCACCTCCTATGCAATAATAATTATATATAATTTTGAACAATAATTGACGATAAAAAAACAATATTATTGAAGTATCTATAAACTGAGAATGTGTCACAAATAAGTGTAGCTTAATTGTAGCTTGATCTATCACAAATAAATATAGCTTGATTGTAGCTTGATGTGTCACAAATATTTTATTTTTTGTTGTCAAATTAGTAAATATTGATATAAATGTTATAAATATATTTTTCCCATTCTTGCTTAGACAAAATAGGAAACAATTTTTAGAAATACTTGTTTTGAAGGGACAGAATAGTAAAGTAGTTTAAAAGGGGATTTTCCTATTTTTTATGGAATGAAAGTATTATTAACAATCTTATTAATATATATTTTTCACAAGTATTCTTTTATTAATTGATATTTATAGAGACTCTTTTAAATTTTATCAAATGAAAAAAAGTGTCTTTTGAAGAGTTTACTAAAGAGTTTGTTGCTATCACTCTTGTTGATCAAAAAAAAAGTTGCTCTACTTTTGTTTTCAAATATTTTGTCTAATTCATCTTTTTGAAATGTTGAACAAATAGATCATATTCATTATTTACCATAAAGTGAAAATGATGACTAGTTATTAGCTAATAGAATAGTGCTTACTTTGAAAGGGGAAAAAAGTGTCTCTCGTCTGTTAGCTTCAATTTTCTCTAAAACATGTCAAGGTGTCTACCCTTTCCTCCACCAAATTATGTGAAGAACGGCTTTGGAGGTGAGGCACTCCAAGAACAATTGGAGGTTAGTTTTAACATTTTATTAATCATCATTATATAATAATACATTATTGTGTTGAGAGGAAAATATTTGAAAGTCTATCAAAAAATTTCATTTTTCATTTTTGTGCTTCACTTATTATTTTATGTGAGAAAAGTATATCGGTAAACACGAATATACTTTTATTTTAAATTACATAATTATTTTTTTTATTTTGTAAAATATAATCTTTAAGTGCAAGCAAAAAAAGTCTCCAATACATGAGTTCTACTCAATTATGTGTCTTATAGAACTATAAATTTAATTTGATGAGTGTGTAGTAAAAAGTGCGGTAATAGCATTATATTATCAATTATCAATTATGTAACACCCTAAATTTGATAATAAACTATTTTATTAATTAAAAAGAATTTTAAATAATTTATTTGATTTTAAAATTATTTTAGAATATATATTGATAAATTTTGTGAGTAATTTTCGTTATAGGGATATTTTCTATGATGTGCTGGTTTGATAGATATTATATTTAATGAGCAATATAAATAATAAATAATTTACTTTATTATTTTATATATTTTTATAAAAATAAAAGTATTTTAGTGTAATATTTTAAAGAACAAGATTTTATATGATTTTAAGTGTATATGTGAGTTGGTAATTAATATGATAGTAATATGTTTTTATATACTGATTATTTTAATTACTCTAATTTATAAAATATTAGTAATGTTTGGAAAACTAAATGGTGTTTGGAGGAATATTAAAAAAGAGATTAAATAATTATTAGTTTATTTTAACAAAATAAAAATAATAATAGTAAAATATAAGTAAAGAACCTTAATTGTTAATAATTATTAGTCTATGAACCTTAATTGTTAATAAAATAAAACAAATCAAAGAAGGGAAGGGAGTTGGAAGGGCAGCCGTAAAACCAAAGAGCAAACACAACAATAACCCTATCATTTGACACCGGTGATGTTCCAGAAAACTTTCTCTATTTTCGCTCAAATTTGAGTATGTTATTTCATTCATTTAACTTGTCAATTAAACATAATTTTTCAGTAAGTCCGATTTGAGTGAAACTAACGCCATAACGACCGTGTGAAAAGTGGCTATATTATACACTGATTGGTTTTCTGATTTATGGTAATTTTTTTTGGCCGATTTTCAAATTTAGTTTTTAGAATATCCCCTCATAATTTATTTTTGACGTTTACCCATAAACTGTCGAGTTAGATCAGTTGAAGGACAAAGAGTCAAAGAGCAAAGACTGTTTGGGCATCAAATCATATTCATAGGTGAAAGCGTCGAAATAAGGTAAGGGGTGAGAGAGCGTTTGAATTCATGAGTATAATATATTGTGAGATGAACGGGAAAACCGTATTTCCCAACGATTCATCCGGGGCTCGCTACGTATGGCAGTAGCCCTTTGGTAATAACATATATCAACAGTGCAAATATATGATGGTGGAGACTCACACTTTAGAGGAATATTGTTGATTCAAGTGGAAGTGGTTAAGTATCACAACGACAAAAACAATGTAAATATTGGCTATATAAGAGAGGACAATCATATACCTAATGCTTTAAAGTTTTGGGTGAAGATGTGTTAAAGTCTCTTATGATCCTAAATCATTTGACCCTTGATGCTCTCGCGAGCCCTTGAACTCTCGAACATCTGATATTAGTACTTTTGGTTTGATCAAGGAAAATAAAGTTCTTAGTATGTGTTGTGGTTGCAACTTTGTCTGATCTTCTACATCATAAAAGAAATGTTATATTGTAGAAATGTTATTTATACAAAGTTCTCTTTCCTAGGGACCTAACTAGTGCCCGACTACAATATGTCAAGTTACACTGTGAAGTATGAGATGTAGAAATTTGATGGAAGAATCATATTTGCCTTGTGAGAAATTCAAGTCAATGTTGTGATACAATCATGATTATACAAGATGTTGATTGACACAAGTTCATTGATTGGCATTGATTCAAAGTGTGTTGTGAGATTATGTCGAATGCTGAAGAACTTCTAGACAAAGCAAGAATGGAGGTTGCACCATAAATTTTCAATTGAGTTTTTAACATGTAGAACAAATTATTGGAGTGATTTAACTTCAAGTGGAGTATACTTTTTATGGTGGAGTATACTAGTTCTTTTAATCTATGATTATCGGTATAGACAATAGATGTCGAAGATGCATCATTTTCAATCAAGGTGGAGATTGTTAGAGTTAGCTCAATAGACCATCAATTTTTTCTTCTTTATTATTTGTATCATAAGTACACTTACTATTATTTATATAATAATAGTAATATGAGTCATTTTAATTTATTATGTGAATTCATTTAAAGCATAATAAAGTCCTTATAATAATTAGTTTGTTTAATGGAACATTAAGTGTGACATAATCGTGATATTCCATTTAGCATAATGACATTATTCTTAAACTGTCTTTAGTCAAGTTTTACTTTTAAGTTAGACAACAATAATGCATAGAGACTATTACGCAAGTAGACTGATTGTCATGTCTCATGGGTCATGAATATGAGATATCAAGTGCTCACATATTTTTTATATTATATTATTATCTAATAATAATTATTTTATTATATTAATTATAATAAATATTATTTTTAAATTTATAATTTTATATATATAAATAAATGTGTAGACAGAAAAATTTTAATTTCATTGCGAACAAAAATGAGAATTTAAATTTTATAACCACTATAAAATAAAAATGAGTGTAAATTTTCGCTCGATTAATCGAGTGCGAGATGGAAGAAATTTTTTTTACTTCGGTCAATTTAATTGCCTTGCCTAATTATGATGTGATATTAATGCATTAGGATAATACAGTACTAAGTAGTAATATGTTGGATTTAATTGTTATTTTATAAAATAGTAATTACTTTTTTTATAGTTAATTGAAATAAGAAAAACTAATTATCCCTCCCTGTCTCCAAGGCAAATCACTGTAACCAAAAAAGTATCTCAAATAGGCAAATAGAGCTAACGTAAGGGAAACGTCGATTATTTAGAATATGAAGTACTACTGTTTAAGTTGTTCTGAAATTAATAAATTAACAAAACTAATAAATAATTGTTGATGTTTGATGCTAGCTTTTACTACATCATTCTAGTTTTTTGTTGAGGATGGGTTTGAATTTTAAGTTTTCACCATTTTAGCAAGCTTCGGTGAGAGAATCTCACCTTCCAAAATAAAATCGATTTAATGCCTTAGAGATTCGAGCAAATAGATACGGAAAATTTTACTAAATACTCTCATATTTATAGAAAAAATTAAATTTTATGTACTCAACGAAGTGTTTCAATTTTTTTTTTGAAGTATATACATATATTTTGAAAAGAATAAAAAAACAAATCTGAAATACAAAATTTATGTTTTGAAAAATTTTAAAATAATTTCGAATACACAAAATTTAAAATTTTTAAAATACATTTAAGATGCAAAAAATTTCAAACTCAAATAATAATAAATTATATATATCACCTTAAAATTAAAGGCATGCTGAGCATGGATAATATTCTAGTTTAATCTATAGTTTAGGTAATAATTAGAGAGAGAAAAATGAAGTAAACCATAATAATGGTCTTTGAATATCTCAGACATTGCCACCAATGTCCCTGATCAATCAAATTTATAAATTGATCCAAAGTATGTATTTTGTTAGTTAATTTTTAAGACTATATTGATTAACGAAAAATTCATTTTATATACAATTAAACTAGTTAAATAAAAATATATTCAAAAACTAAAATAATTAACAAAAAAAACATATATATGTATATTTATATTTTATTTTAATACATCAAAGAAATATTGTGACAATGACTCAAGCATTTAGAAATCAAAATAACTATTTTCTCAACAAAAAAAAGTATTATTAGGCATTGTCTTTTTTCTTTTTACAAGACTATATTTACTAGTAGTTTGCTAGATAGAAATGAAAAATATGTAAATAAAGAATAATTTGCATGGACGGTAGTAGACAAGTTGAAAATGTTAGAATTACAATTCTCACAAGTTTTACAATTTTCACAAGTCACACAAGTTTTTAGAACTTCACACAATTCAATCAAATAAAATATATTCATTTTACTATTTTCATCTTTGTCGAAAACTTTTTTCTTGAATTTTTTTTCAATTTTCTTATATTTAAACATTGTATCACTTCTAAAAAATACACATATTAATTAAAACAATTCATATTTAAAAAATAGTATCACACTATATCAATGGTTAACATGTAAAAGTTTGTTAACAGGTAGTAATTGAGTTGTTAACTAGATGTTAGAGTATATTATATTAATTCTAAGAAAAGGAGAACAAATCTAGCAAATTGAGCAGACACGTGAGAGAAGAGATATACATAGTTAGAGGGGGAATATGCGAAAAAAATTTAAAAATACAAAAGATATCGTGGTCCCTGTCCGCCCGAGAAGATCCGCCACTGCTTATATCATATAAATCAAATATTTTTTTAATATGACTGTGATTGGCAATTGGTGTCAAAACTCTTTTAGATGTATATATAAATTAAGTCTTATGTTATATACGTTCAACCATATAAGATAGCATTATTTATTTTTAGTTCGGTTCATAAAGGAGACATCCTCTATATTAGGTGAAAAATCATGTGAGAGATAACACATAACATGTTATAAAATCCTACATTGTTGTGACAGATAGATTATAGGTAATGAGAACCATAGTTTAACATGAATGACTCATTTTGTTTATTTTTGGTTTAGCAATTTTGACCAAGTCTTGATGTCCTTTTTCCAAACTCAAACATGCCATTGAAGAAAAACAAAAACAAAAAATACCACGTTGAATTGAAAAGATTCTCTTGAATCTTGAATATCAACGTGGTATTTTTTGCAAGAACATCTAAAACAAATTTTTAAAGGGGTTTATTGAATTTATACAAGGTTGTTCATGCTAATAGATTATGGGTTTGGAAATATTAAGGTTTTATAATTGTTGGGTTTGATTAGATTGAAATTTTGTTTAAGGTTGAAAATGAGTTGTTTTCATTGTTGTACGTCACAAAAGAGAATCAACAAGAGGTCATTGAAGAAAAGCATTAAGCAATATCATGATGCAAAAACTCTAACCTCATTTGCCAATATCTCTTTTAAAACTGGTAACTAATTCTCCCAATTTTTATGTTATGTTATGGTAACCTTCCTCATTATTGCATAATATTTATTTTTTAGGATTCTTGATCTTATTTTGGGATGTAGGGTTCTGAATTTGTGGTTTTTTTAATAATTTTTTGTTGTATAACAATTTAATGTATATATTATGCATGCATTGAGCTTAATGTTGTTTGGGTTACAATTACAAATTTGTGCTAGTTTTAACCTAATTCTCTAAATATTGTTGTCTCAATTGCTCATCAGCGTTAGGTTTAAGGGGAAGGATCAATGTTTGATCCTCACAAAACACACTCTTAGAGAACGGTGAAGATCTTTAAGTTGCGACCTAAGCATCTGATTGAATATTAATCTTATAGACGGTCTAAAGGACCAAAACTTGTGGAAATGCTCTATAGAACGATTGGGGTGCCAAAGGCCTTAATTTCGGTGTTTTTCAATCCATAAAAATATATGTAATGGTAGCACAATCACAATAGGCTTGATCAACAACTTTTTGTTGATTTGGTTCATAGGTTTTATAAACTTCATAAAAATATAATAACAACTATAATGAAAAGAGAATGATGCAAAATGCTAAAGTTCATACTTTTAGAGTCTATTTCAAATAACCTTCAAAAGTTTTTTTTTTTCTGAGACATAAAATACCTTAGCTGAAAACTTGAACAAATTTTATGATTGTAGATAGTGGCAAGAGAAGGTTCATAGCAGATGAGATAGCAAAGCTTGGAAAAGGAAATGTTACCTCTAAGATTTTCTCGTATCGCGAACTATGCGTCACAACTCAGAATTTTCACCCTTCCAATATGATTGGAGAAGGAGGTTTTGGAAGAGTTTACAGAGGAAGGATTGCAACCACAAATCAAGTATATCACTTCAACTTCTCTTTTCAAATTTTCAATACTTATGTTGAGGAAAAAGCATATTCATTAAGGCTGTGACTTGTGAGTAACTTCTTAAGTAAGTGATTTTGTTACATTTCAGGTTGTTGCTGTGAAACAACTTGACAGGAATGGATTTCAAGGGAACAGAGAATTTCTTGTAGAGGTTTTGATTTTGAGTCTTTTGCATCACCCTAACCTTGTAAACTTAGTAGGATATTGTGCTGAAGGTGATCAGAGGGTTTTGGTATATGAATACATGGCTAATGGTTCCTTAGAAGATCACTTGCTTGGTAAGTAAATGTAATTTTTAACAATTATGTTGTTTTCTTTCAATGCATGACAGCAAAAATCTAGAATTTCCTTCTACATAGAAGATATGTAGCACCGACACTTTTGATCAAAGGCGTGTATCGGTGTCTGACACTGATACAATACCAACATCTTCATTATAGTCAATTAATTCATTTTCTCAAATTATTACTAATGTCGACGTGTCAGTGTCGTATCCAATATATGTCTCAGCTTCATAGCTTATAAGATGATATGAGCACATTGGATCATCATGGTGTTAATTTAATTACTAATTACAATATATAGCACTTTTTACTTTCACTTTTTAGTTATAAAATTGTCTCCTTATTTTCACTTTATTTTTGTATCTTTGTACAGAAACTATATATGATGACATTTGTAATTAAAAATACACAAAAATATGAAAATACAATATGTTTATGAAACCAAACATGTCCTTAGCATTTTGATGCATCATGGCATAGTGGTATGAAGTCACCATAAAATTCTAACTCAACATTTTGAAGCATGACAGTATCATTACTAATGAGAATAAAAAATGTTGTCTAACAATAAAATGATTATCAGAATTAACTGAGGAAAGAAAGCCTTTGGATTGGCAAACTAGAATGAAAATAGCAGAAGGAGCGGCAAAAGGACTTGAATATTTACACGAGGAAGCGAACCCACCAGTGATATACCGCGATTTCAAAGCATCAAATATACTATTAGACGAAAACTACAATCCAAAACTTTCTGACTTTGGTCTTGCAAAGCTTGGTCCTACAGGCGATAAAACACATGTATCAACCAGAGTGATGGGAACTTACGGCTATTGTGCTCCCGAGTATGCATTGACAGGACAATTAAGTACAAAATCAGATGTGTATAGTTTTGGAGTCGTGTTTTTGGAGATCATCACAGGAAGAAGAGTCATTGACAATTCAAGACCATCAGAAGAGCAAAATTTAGTCACTTGGGTATGTCTTTAAACCTTTCTTATGTATCAAAAATCACAACTAACACACAGAGATCAAATTACACTTGTGTAGTACTTGAAAACTTTTACACCATTTTATTATATTTTACTAGATACTTGTACTTAAAAATTATTCGTTAAGTTGAATGTTACTTTCATATAGATTATATCTATTAAAATTTAAGCTAATTTAACATGATTCGTTATGTGATTGATGTTTCTTCTTTTTCAGGCACAACCTCTACTTAGAGACAGAAATAAATTCAAACAAATGGCAGATCCATTGTTAGAAGATAACTACCCTATAAAGGGTCTATACCAAGCTCTAGCTGTTGCAGCAATGTGTCTCCAAGAGGAAGCTGATACTCGGCCTTTAATAAGCGATGTAGTTACAGCTCTTGAATTCTTAGCAAGGAAGAAAGAAGATGGTGAAGAACAAAATACAAAAGAGAATTTTGCTTCTCAAGGCGAAAATGGTAATGAAGACAATAAATCTAATGTAGTAAATGATGAGGAGGAGGACGAGGACGAGGACGAAAACGATGATGATAAAGAGGATGAGGATGAGGATGGTGATGATAATGAGGATGAGAATGATGATAGTGATAATGAGAATGAGAATGATAATGAGGATGATAAAGGTAATACAAGATAGTGAATGGAAAAGTGAAACTTCAAATGAAAACCTTCATTTTCTCTTCTAGTGGAAGGTGTGGTCAAAAAAACCTTTACAAACTCATAGTTTGATGCAACCTAAAAGGATCACAAGAAAAAAAAAACTATACCTCAATATTCATACATGAGAATCATTGCATGTATGTTTCAAGTTTCAATACCTATATGCCAAAATCTTAATGAAATGCCATTCAATTTTATGAGTTAGCTTATGGCTTGTGTAGGATATTAAGCATGGTAATAATGCTTATATCTGAGAACATGATGGCTAGGTTAAGATGCTTGTACTAATTCTTGTATCTGTAATCAAATCAAAAGATCATAAACTTAACTCAATACTTTTTCTCAATATTATAATAGGGTCTTAACCAATGCATGAAATATAATTTGTTTGAATCAACATGTTTATAAAATCTTATGTTTTATTAAGACAATTTCATAAATATGAGCATCATTTCATTGACAATGAGAAATATACTATGGGTCTGTTTGCTACATACTTTAAAAGATATTATATTTTAGAGATTTAAAAAAAAGATGAGAAACCATTTTGTATTTACTTATTGTAGTGAAAATTACTTTCTTTTAAAAAATAGTTATTAAAATGATTTTTTTAAACTATTGAAAACAATTTTTCAAAAAATTGGTGGTTTAGAATATTTTCAAATTTTCATTTTATTTAAAAAATGTAACAAATAGATGTAAACTTTCATAAGTGATTTTATAAAAAAGAAAGTGATTATTTTACCAAAATGTTTAACGAACACACTCTAAAACTAATTAAAAAAGTAAGTTATAATGTGTTTAATTTTATAATTTTTGCGATCATTTATATTTCTCCGAAAAAAACTAAAACGTCAAAATGGGATGTCCATTAATCTAACAAATTAATTGAGGCTACATTCTCCTTAATACTTTAATAAAATGTCTAATTTAAGTTTATAAAAAATATTATAACTAACAAAAAATTAAAAAAAAAAAAATGTTGTGTGCAGAAAGCAAGTAGCACAGTATCAAAAAACCAGAATAAAGCCATAATCTTCACCAAACATACAAATAATTAAAAAGGTTGATTTTGATTATCCAACAACAAAAATCAGAATATTATATTTCATGAACACAAACATTCATCATTGTAATTTATAAATTGAAGAAAAAAAAATCAAACATAAGAATAGATTTTGCTAAAAAAAAGGAAAAATGTAGAAAGGGAAATATCAAAACTCGTGTTAATTACTGTTAACACCAGCATCACTTATATTTTGTTAATTACTGTTAATTATGTATTTTTAGAAAGAAAAAAAATAGAAAGCAACAACATTAGACTAGGCCCATTACTTTTTTGAAATGAGGAATATATAAAATGAGAAAATTAAAGGTTATATTTTATCAAAATTCATAATTGATTATAATGTATCTATAGTATCTACATTTAATTTGTCATTGATTGATTGTGATTATTCATTTTATTTTCTAAATTTAGTTGTTCACTTTAAAGGAACTAAACTCTCATTAGACTAACTTCATTTTAATTCTTTCATTAATTTTGAGTTTAGTTAGAATAATTGAGATGTGATATTTTGTTAATTTTTCCTTGAGACACTTAAGCTAGGACAATTTGATCAACTTAATGCTGAAATAATGAGATGAGTTATCTTGTTAATCGTAATTTGTGACAGATGAGTTGAGTTGTGACAAGTTGGTGATTTTATTTTTGTACTTAATAGTTTTTTCTTTCATTAAATCAACAATATCTTTTTATCAAATTATTTTATTGTAACAAAACAATTTTCTTTAAAAGTAATCAATACCCAAACATTTTATATTCAAGAATTATATAGTTTTGATTCTCCATCGTACCAGAAGATACGTATGGCAAGAATTCATTCTTGTAAAAAACAATAATACATTTTTTTTTCTCTCTATTAAGTACAATTTTATTTCAAAATCATTTTCATAAATAAAAAAGTTATATTGGCATTTAAATAATAAAAAAATAAGTATATTTAAGTTAACATAAATTTTGCACAACTAATTATAAGTAACTGTTTTTTAATGGATAGTGTAACCTTGTAGAGTACTAATATCTTTTTTAATCATAATCGACGACACAACAAGCCAAAATAACATATTGTAGGCAACCCTTCATGATTCTATATTTTTCTAGGTATCGGGCTTGATTCTCGTAGAAGACAAAAACTTTCTAATTTTTAACTTCCATAAATAATAGTGTTAGTTAGAGGGATTAGACTGCTAAAAAAGGTTGACATTGTAAGGCTACTAGTGAGGTGTCAGACTTTATCATTTCAAGGATGATATCTTATTTTGAGAGGCCAAGATCAGAAAACCAAGATTTGAAGTATTTATCACCTTCATTTGGAAGAGATAAAGCTTTTGAGAAGAACTATGTAGTGAGTTCAATTTTGTGTTCCATTAATAGTGGAGAGAAGAACATTATGACCATGATGTTCCTTGACTGTGAAGGCAACATAGAACTTTCTTTCTGATGAGGAGAGGGTAGTGTAGCTCAATAAGAGAGACAAATTTTGTCCATTCCTAGATGTTAGTGTATTCACAAAGGTTCCATTCATCCTTGTTATTTTTGAGTTTTAAAAAACTATTTAAAATTCACAAATTAAGCGGTCGAAAATATTACTGGGTTGAGTCGCGGAGTCGCTCTCTTTAAGACGTTTCTCGTCATTGTCCAAATTGTGCAAAACAGACTATCAACCACGAAGTCCCCAGGATAAAACAGCTCAGATTCACTGTATTGGAGTTCCACTGCATCGTAGAAAATCGTTTCTAGAATTACACCCTCAATATGGTAGTTAAAGTCACTCTCAATATGACGATTAAAATCACTCACAATATGGTACTATGACCATTCATAACTATGGCATAATAACCGCTCAAAAAGAATTACGACATAATAACTGTTCTAAAAATAAAGGGACTACGACATAGCAATCGCTCTAAAAATCAAAGGGACTACAACATAACAACCGCTCTAAAAATCGAAGAGACAACGGTACAAAATCGCTAAAAATCGAAGGGACTACAACATAACAACCGCTCTAAAAACCGAAGAGACAACAGTACAAAACCGCTCATAAATATCGTCGGGACAGAAAGAAAGGGGAGAAGTGGCTCGAAAATTAGGTGAGCAGGATATAAAAGGGAGAAAAGAGAAAGTTGGGAAATGCATCCAACTTTGGTGTACTTTTCACAATAGTTTGAAACTCATTATATAGTGATGAAAGCAAACTCATATACATTTTCTAACCAATATGAGACTTTAATATTTACAGAGTTGAAAACTACTCAAAATATGAGAGTTTTCAAATGTGGGACTTCAAAAAAAAATTATTTTCAATGTGGGACTTGAATTTTAAAAAACAAGTTTCTTTCCACTTGAATTTACAAAAAATATTTCTTTCCAACGTGGGACTTGAATTTTAAAACAAGTTTCTTTCCATTTAAATTTACAAAAAATATTTCTTTCCAATGTGGGACTTGAACAAATTTTTAAATTCACACAATAACATACTTATGTTCCAACAATCCCCCACTTGAATTTAAAAAAATGTTTCTTAAATAGCGTCAAACGCTTTTTTAAGATCATGCATAAACAAAGGTATTTCTTGACTTGAACATTTGCATAATAAGTAAGATTCAAATTCAACAAGAGTGACTCGTAGTCTTGAACTCTATCTCTGACATCAAACCCACACATAACCTTTTCATAAGGTGTATTCTCAAAAGTCCGTGCATTAATAGCCCTGCACGTGTATCCTAGAATAGTGAACGCTCTAGGAATTCTGCCATGAAATTCCATAGGAAGCGGCCCCATTTCCACATTCAATAGGTGAGTCTATCAAGAGTACTTCTGTAGCTAGGTACTCCATCCACATAGAGTATAGATCTCATTAAGAGTTTCTATTACATCATCCTACCATCGCTTCAGGAATCATGTTTCTCATATTTATAATATCATGTTCATCTCATGTTACTTCACGACTTGTTATTACCCATTGAACCTAATTCTTGGGATCTCAGTTTTTCTAACACATTCACCAGTGTAATTAAAAAGTTTAACACTTAGATCATATGGTGTGCAAGTAGGTTTACAGTCAAAGTATTTATATTTTTTTAGGATTGTTTCAACATAGTGAGACTGATCCAAAGAAATTCATTTTTCTAACCTAGTAATCTTGATTTCAAGGATTACATTCGCTTCTTTGAGATCTTTCATATCAAAGTTGTTACACAATAATGATTTCACAATATTTACAGCATGAATGTTTGAATCAAATATGAGTAAATCTTCTACATAGAGACATATGATAGTGCAAATTCCATTTTCAAATTTGTAGTAAATACATTTGTCACTTTCATTCACTTTAAACTCATTCGATATAATAAAGTTATCAAACTTTTCATGTTATTTCTTAGAAGCTTGTTTAAGACCATACAAGGATTTATCTAACATACAGACCTTATATTCTTGTCCTAGAATTTCAAAACCTTCAGGTTGTTCCAAATAGATTTCTTCTTCCGAATCACCTTTTAAAAATGTTATTTTAACATCCATTTGGTGTATCACCAGGTCAAGAATAGTAGTTAGGGATATGAGTATTCTAATGGATGTTATTCTAGTGGTCGGTGGAAAAGTGTCGAAGAAATCTATATTTTATCTTTGTCTAAAACCTTTGGCTACAAGGTGTGCCTTGTATTTATCAATCATTCCATTGACTTTTAGTTTCTTTTTCAATATTCATTTACAACCTATTGATTTGCAACAAGAGACAAGTATACTAAATGTCAGGTCCGGTTGTTTCTTGCAATAAATCTACATCCAAAGATGACAAAGCTTCTTAAGGATTTGCAGGATCCTCTTCTAAAGTATAGGTCGCATATTTGGGTCCATAATTTTTAGCAACTCTGACTCTCTTACTTCTTCAAGTTTCTGATTCGCCTTGTTTGGTGCTTATAGATATAGGAACTTGACTTGATTCACAACCCCCACTATTTCTCCATTTGAAAGGGAGTTTATTTTCATAGAAGTCAACTTCATTTGACTTTATGATCAATTTTACATTTTGTTCATAAAACATATACGATTTGTTCCTTACCGCATACCCAATGAATTCTCATTCATATGCTATACTGGTGAGTTTAATTCGCTCGGGATCGAAGATTCTAACATAAGCCAGACCGCCCCATGTTTGAAAATAAGACAAATTCAATTGTCTTTTCTTCACTATCTCATAAGGAGATGTTTTGTTTTTAGATTTAAGAACTCTATTCAAAACATAGCAAATAAACAATATTTTTTTTATACACCAATGAGATGAAGCATTATAGTTAAGCATACTAGCAACAACGAGTTCAATAAGATTTATATTCCTTTTTTTTTTCAACTTTATCATTCACTTCAAGTTATTACGGTGCAGTTGTTCCATGTATAATTCCAGATAATTTATAAAACTCATTAAATAAACTATAATCATACTTGGAACCTCTTAATCTTTATACTAAATTGATTTTCAATTTCAGTTACAAATATTCTTAACATGTCAAGCGTTTCACTTTTATTTTTCATTTCTTGTTAACGTCTCATCAAGTTCACATATATCAAAGTGTAATAAATCGAAAAATTCATATTCTCTAACTACAAATTCATGTGAACTCTTTGTTATTTTATTTTGACTATAAAAATCACATTTTTCAAAGTCATTTGAAAATAACTTTGGAATTAAACATAAGTTGTTTAACTTTGAAATCATATGTGTTCACATCACAGAGTATAACATGTTAAAAATTAAAATCACACAACATATATGCAAAAATAGACATTTTATTGATTTCAACATTCAAACATAAAGAGACATATTTAATTTAAATATATCATGAGTGACGTACCTTAATATATGATCTCATGAGTTATCTTCTAAATTTTACGGGAGTGTCCCTCCACGGATCTGTCATTGGTCATCTGATACTCTGGGTAGCAGCTCACAACTTACTTATTCAGAATATCTCAAACATCTCTAGCATTATTGTTGGAACTGTAATAGATATGCAGATCATCAACAGTTTCATTAAGAATATAATTCTTATCATTATTCTCCAATGGATTAATTCTTCAGCTTTCTTATCATTTTATGTTTGCTTCAAACTGAAACAGTTTATTGAAATCAGAGGCAACAAAACCAAATCCAATAATCTCTTTGGTTGACATGACATAAAGAAACGTCTTAAAATTGTTATTTTTGAGTTTTAGAAAACAATTTAAAATTCACAATTTATGCCACCGAAGATATTATTGGGTTAAATCGCGAACTAGGTCGCTCTCTTTAAGACATTTCGCTCTCTTTAAGACGTTTCGAGGTACTGCCCAAATTGTGCAAGACATACTATCAATCACTAAATCTCCAGGATAAAACAACCCAAATTCATTGTATCGGAGTTCCACTGCACCGTAGAAAACTGTTCTATAATTACACCCTCAATATGGCACTTAAAGTCACTCCCAATATGACGATTAAAGTCACTCACAATATGGTACTATGACCATTCATAACTACGGCATAATAACCGCTCAAAAAGAACTACGACATAATAACCGCTCTAAAAACAAAGGGACTACGGTATAGTAACCGCTCTAAAAATCGAATGGATTACGGCATTACAACCACTCTAAAAGTCGAATGGACTACGACATAACAATCGCTCTAAAAACCAAAGGCATAACAACCGCTCTAAAAACCGAAGGGGACAACGGTACAAAACCGCTCATAAGTATCGATGGGACAAAAAGAAAGGGGGGAAGTGGCTCGGAAATTAGGCGAGTAGAATATAAAAAGGAGAAAAGAGAAAGTTGGGAAATGCATCCAACTTTAGTGTAATGGAAGCAAACTCACATACATTTTCTAACCAACGTGTGACTTTAATATTGACAGAGTTGAAAACTATTCAAAATATGAGAGTTTTCCAACGTGGACTTCAAAATAAAATTTATTTCCAATGTGGGACTTGAATTTTAAAAAACATGTTTCTTTTCCACTTAAATTTACAAAAAATATTTTTTTTCAATATGGGACTTAAATTTTAAAACAAGTTTCTTTCCATTTTAATTTACAAAAAATATTTCTTTCCAATGTGAGATTTGAATAAATATTTAAATTTACACAATAACATACTTACGTTCCAACAATTCTTCTTTCGGTAAAAAAAAGTCATAGAACCTTCCAATGGCAACAGAACGTGTTTAGCAATTCTTTTCAAAATTTTCATCATCTTGTTGAGAGGTTAGAGATGGTGGAGGTTTGGTTTTGGTTGTGGCCACAACTTTTCCAATGGATAAAAGTCTTACTTTTTCTCTTATTCATGACAAGTAATCATGATTACCTTTTATTAAGAAGTCTCACAATATACAAGATTAGGTTAATCTTTTAGATTTTTTATGTACATCGCATATTAATTTCGATTTCAAACATTTTGAAGAATAAGAATTATACTGAGATGTGAACATTCTAAACTATCAAAATCTTTGAAGGGGCAATGTTTCTTATTTAATAAATAAATCAAGAGAATTTATATAAGGATAAAACAATCGATTTGGACATGAATTTTTAACAAGATTTAATTTTTTTTTTTATAAAATTAAACATTTCTTCAACAAGAGGTTTCATAAATATGCAAGCAAGTTGATTTTCAATGTTAACGAAGTTTACTTCAATCTCTTTCTTTTCAATATGATCATGAATACAATGATTTTTAATTTTAATGTGCTTTAATCTGGAGTGTTGTATTAGATTTTTGGAGAGATTTATTGCGCTGGTATTATCACACATAATCAAAATGTTTGAGTACCTTAGTGAGTAGTCTTCCAACTGATTTTTCATCCATATGACTTTTGTGCATCAGTTAGTAGCTGAAAGATATTCTACTCCAGTGGTAGATAATGCAATTGTATTTTGTTTCTTGCATTGTCAACTAGTTAGGGCTTGTCCTAGAAATTGACATGCTACATTAATGTTTTTTCTTTGAATTTTGTCTCCAACAAAATCAACATTACAATATGTTACAAAATCAAAATGTGACGATTTTCTATACCAAAAACAAAGATCCGTAGAACCTATTAAATATCTAAAAATTCGTTTAACTGCAATAAGATGGAATTCCTTGGGACAAGTTTGAAATATAGCACACGATTCTACTGCAAAAACAATGTCAGGTCTACTAGCAGTGAGATAAATAAGGCATCCAATCATTCTTCTAAATTCTTTTTTAGAAACTGATTGTTATTTCCCATTTTTTCTAGAGTTGATGAAGGATGAGTAGGTGTGACCATAATTTTTGCTGCATTCTTTTTAAACTTTCTAATAGTTTCTATTGTATATTTTTCTTGACACATATAGAGGGATGGATTCATGAGATAGTTTGTGCGAAAAATGAGGGGTGGGAAGTCTACTCAATCAAGCGGGTAAAGAGGTTCTAATTAAATTTGTCCTTCAAGCTATGGAGTGTAGGATTAGAGGATCTGGTGGATGTCAAGAGAGACCAATGGATGGCATATGATTTTATGGCCCAAGTCTCTAGCTTTGTAGAGGTGGAAAAGGTGAGGGAGCTTATTGACTCCACTAATAAATGTTAGGACATACATAAGTTGGGTGAGGCTCTATCTATGCTCGCATACCTTTCATAAAAGCACTAATCCCATGACCAACTAATTCCAAATTTATTCTATGAGTCTGTATGAGTTGGAGTTTTGGAGGTGCAAGTGGTGTTTTTTGAGTCTGCATGTGGTATTGGTGCTTTATAGCACTCGTTTTTTTTTTATTTGTTGCCTTTTGACTATATTACTTTTATGTAGCAAATGGTCTAATATGGCTCCACATTTTTGTTCCAAGGTGTTAGGTGTAAATCTTTACTTTCTATGGTAGTGTGGCTGTAGTTTTTAAACCACCTACTTAACTTTTCTTTATTCTAGTGCTAGATCTTTTTACGGAATTTGTTTAGTGGGAGACAAATGATATTGTGTCTATTGTCCCAAGGCCACTCTAGTTTTTATCTTTCTATGTGAGTTTATGTAATTTGGAACTCTCTACTGTTATGAAGAACTATGTATCAAGGGTACTGATTTGGTTTGAGGCTCTGCCTCAGACCTTTGCTAAATGAATACAGTTGAACAAAAATAATGCTGAAAGTTCCATCACTTTATTAAGATATATCCAAGGAAGAAATGAATTTGGGAATGTGTTTTCATGATCATTTTTTTCATTCTTCTTTCGTACCATTGTTTCACGAGATTAATGAGCTACATTATTGCACAATAATTTTACATGATAACCAATCAAACTGCACAATTTTACCACATTATATTATATTGAAAATTAAAAATAAATAATGTTTAATATAACCGGGCCAACCCTAGTCAGACCCGATCCAACACTGGTTCAATGGCCAATTCGGTTTAGATTAACTTGGTTTTATGTTGAGTATTTCGTAGCCAAAACTGGAAATGAGACAAAGAAACCTTCCAAATGATGAAATTTCTGGTTAATAACTTGCAACAATCTAAGGAAAGCGAAACCTTTTTAGGTAAATAAAAACCAGGCTTCTGAAAATACAATTACAATATCACAAACATTGCACTAATCAAGTTTCATACTTGACCAATTTTTTTACTCTTCCATAGCATCTCCTTCAATTACTTCAACCTTCTCCTTCAAAGCAGTAATCTTAGTTAAGAGAACCTCTGTAACATAGATAAACATAAAATATTAGATAGATATTATATATCCTTTAATTTCAAAAGGAATAAACTCCATATTGTTTAATCAGCAAAAAAATAACGGAGGCAGAATAAGTAGAGATAAAGAAGTATCCAAGGTGTATTGTCTATTATGTTCTATAAAATTATTAATCCAAGGAGTATCCTTAGCATATTTGGGATAAGACAATGAATATTTCAGATATAACTCCAAGAACTTGTCTTAAAGCTTCTTATACAATATGGTTCTTCAGAAGTGGAATTGGAGTGTATCCTCCTTTATTAATTATTTGGAGAAACAAAACAGCTCCAAAAGGTAATTTGGTTATGAACAGCATTATGACTACTCCTATTTCACTCTTGCTATCATTTTTCACCCTCCTCTCTGGTCAATCAAAGCTAGTTGTTGAGGTTTTACATATAAGTTATATAAATGGTGTAAAAATTTCATAATAGCAGCCATACTGCACTATGCTATCTAGCTATGGTGTTTTTGGGGTCATTCCCTGCATTACACAATCCGACATTCTAGCAGTTCACAGCACCATATTCCTTGAATCATAATATTTCTAGAATGGTGACATAATATTATCATTGCTAATATGATTGCAAAACAAGGACATATAATCATAGGCAAACAATATAGTTTTATTGCATTCTCATGTGCAAAAAAATAAGTAAAGTTTGCAACAAACCAGTCTTTTTGGGGAAGGTAAAGCCATTTGGATTGACAAATGTGCGGGGATTTGGCAGGAGGTGATTCCTTAGATATTCCTTATGTCCCTACGTGGCATTAACAAAAAAGTTGTGCATAAATTAGATTTATATGCATCGCCTCAATCAAACAACTTGTAGGATTAGGCATAAAGACACTACCTTGGTTATAACACAAACATCGACATTACTTCCACTTCCCAAGTCATTAAATATACCAGCACATATTGCCTCAACAACTAGCTTAACCCCTTCATCCCTCTGCACCGGATCAAAATGTTAATATCAAATTAAAATCTCCATTGAATTGCAAAATTAAGACATGGTTGAATTACAAACACCGACAACATTAATTACAACAATTATAATGTATTCCCTCCAGACTCAATTATATAAGCAAAACTAACTACTTACACACAGATTAAGCATGTTAGTTAAGTTCATTTAATTTTCTTGAATTCATATAAAATAAAAAAATGAAATACATTTCTTAAACTAGTTTTAATGTTACTTACGGTAGAGGATCCTCACATTTCAATTGTCTAGAAGTATGTGAAAGGCAATTTTGGAATAATGACATTAAATAGGTCTAGTTAAATTTGCTTATAAGTTCAACAAACTAAGGACTTTTTTTGTTTATATTTGAGTTTGGAGGGAGTACAGCATTATATTTAGACACTGAATGGACATTAGTTTCATTTCATCCTAATAAAAAGGAATGTAAATACAACAACATTTGACAGAATATTATCAAATGTAGTCTTAGAAGCTTTAAGGATGTCTTTCCACATGGTCTACAACAATAATAAAACTGCCCAGGAGACTACACATGTGCCAATCTCCACTAATTTACCCACCCACTTATCTGTTTCTTTTCATCATTGATTTGTTTTCATCTAACTATTACAAGTAGGGACGTTTGCATATTGGATTAGATCAGTTTTGAGGGAAAAAAATCATCTGGTCCGATTTTGATATATGATAATACAGTTAGTTTGATTTTTATGATTTCATTTATTTCAGTTCGGAATGGATTGTTTTCAGTTATTGTATATAGTCTTTTGTTTAGGACAATTTATTATTTATGACCATTAAAAACGGTTACATAAAGCATGGTAGATACTACATTACGAAAACGTGCCTTAATCAACAATATCAAACTTCAAATAAAGTTTAACGACCATTGATTTAGTATGATAAAGGCATATATATGAATAGTATAATTTTCTATTTTTGGATTGACCGATTTGCATCATAGAAACAAAAAATTGATAAAATCCATTCAAAAGAAGTGCTTTTCAAATTTTTGGAATTTTTTTTTTCAGTTAGTTTGGCTTTTGGCTTTTGGCTTTTAGGTTTGGTTGTTACGCTTTATATTGGATTGGATATGAACACATCTAATTGTAGGTACACTAAAGATTTTGAATTGGACTGGAGCTTTTTATTTTCTTTTCTGTACAGCACGCTGCGGGTGCAGTCTAGATTTTTAAATAAAGGGCTAAATTGAAGCATGCATGATTTTTAGCCTTAGTATGAGTACTTACACTCAAGCTTTCCTTGTATTTAGACTCAAACACAGACATCGCAGCAAGTGAACCAGATCCCATTGTGGCAAATGGAAGAGTGTCAGTTGAGCCATGTGGATAGATCTACGAAACATGAACACAAATAGTAATGAGAAATCCAACTATATCAATTCCAAATACGAAAACTTTAGATAATAAAAAGTTTAAACAACGAACTAACAGTATGTAAATGTGGTCCAGTGATGTCAACCCCACCAAGAACTAATGCAGCAGAGACATGACCTTGGTAACTGCACATATTTTAATGAGTTAGAATCTTTGGTTGATACAAGGAGCAAAATCACTTAAAACACAGAAGTTTTGAAACTCAACTTGAAAAGGTGTCTCTTAAGAAGAGTCAGTGCTGTAACAACTCTTGATTCACGACCAGTATGGTAGCGATGTAGTTGCAGCTGTGAGCTAACCATGTCTACAATAAATACAAAACATCTCATCATTTTGGTTTACCTATATAAACAAGATGAAACCTAAAGACTAGCCATATGCAACATTTCATAAGGAATGAAATAAAAATGTGCAACAAGATATGTGCATTATTAAAGATACCTGTTACGGCCTCTGTATCAGCAGCAGTGCCTGCTCCGCAGCAATATATGTTGGGTGCCATATAATGAATTTTCTCACAATTTTTATCAGCGACAATGGGTCCTTCTGTTGCCCTGGTATCTGCTCCAAGAATGATACCATCCTGAGGCAAATTTATTTGTGGGAAACGTCAACGTTAAAAAACTATACAAACGAAACATAAATACACAAAGTTACAACAAAATGTGGTACAATTCTGTATTCATTGACCATTTTGTAAAAAATCAATCAGAGCAAGCAGAGGAACTCAGTTTCAAATTTATGAAGCAAAAAGTGAACATCAAATCTCAGCTTTAACATTTTAAGTTTATAAACACAACCCAATTGAATGTTCTCCAGCTAGATGACGCAATGCAGACTAGGGTAAAGCTCTTGAGATCCCCCCGCTTACCTAATTATAATAAGCAATTCTAGAACTAGTTAATTATTCATTACCCAATTTATAAATCTATGCATGAGTTTTACCAAATTAGGAGTTTTACAACATTTGTTTGACTTTCCTTGACATACACAGAATCTTAGAATGCCAAGCAGAAAAATTTTAACAAAGCATATTTCAAGTCACTCTAGAGTCCAATCTAAGACTAAACTTGACAGTCTTTGGATCCATCATTCCAAGGAGGACACTGCTTCATGAACTCATGATAAGATGCAAGCAAATGAGTAAAAACAAATACTTCAGAAAACCACATAAAGAAAAAAACATAACAGTAATTAAAACCATTATTGTTCAGACCTGGAAAACTAAACCAACAATAGTGGTTCCAGTCTTCAAATAAGAAGGGGCTTTAAGACCCTTCTTTTCAAGCATATCATTTCTTCTGCAGAGATCAAAACTGAACCCACCCTTAGGAGGAAGATCCATTGCCTTAGTCATACTCGAAATTCAAATTGACCCTGGAAACAAACTGAGACCAAAAAGATAATAATAATTGTTAATAAAATACATCAAATACTCAAAAACTAGCCTCACTAAGCAACAAAACACCTTATAGGCATTTTCAAATGGAAAACTTCAAACTACATTTTCATATGCTTCACAACCGTTGTGCAACACATAAATTAGCATACATTGATTCAGCACAATGAATAGTAACACAGATTAATGAACATTAAGCAATCATAAACTCGTACAAACATAAAAAGCCTCAATAAAAAACTACTTAACCAAAAAAGGCATGTCCCTATTACCCCTTACCAAATTAACAAAACTCTTACATGATAAAATATTCTTGCAAAATCAACAACAACAAACTCGAGGCATGTCTTAACATAACCAAAATCTAATTAAAAACAAATCATCTTTACAAAGCAAAAATACAACAAAATTAAAAATTTAAGTAAGCATATAAATATAAATATAAATCCTTTACAATCTCACGAATCCAGAATTATCCAATATCCAGTAAAATTCGAACCAGTTCACATTGAAACATAAACTGAGTAAAGTGAAAATTTGAAACTAGACAACAGTCCTATCCATAACAGAGATTGCATTTTTATCGGATTTGTACAGTGAGAGGATAGTTAGGGTTTTAAATAAAATTGGGGTTATTTCGTTTTTAAGCATGAACTGAGGATTTTAAGGAAGAAGAAATCTGACACTTAAAGATGAAATTGACCACAACGGATGGAGGAGGTCCGATCTGATGACGTGGCGGCCGGAGATGGTAGCGGTGGGGTTTTGAGGGAAAAAGAGCTTCTCTTAACTTGATGAGAAAGAAAATAATGAAATATGTCTGAGTTTGAGGAGTGGCGCGCGTGTATAGGCTACAATAACTGAACCGGGACTAAACCGGGTTCAAACTGTTTCGCAAAAATTAATTGGTTTACCTCAAATGGTTTTGAAAAACCAAACCTTATATTTGGTTTATTGCTATGGAAACACGTTCCACTACCCTTTCTCAGGTTCCAAGGTAAATTAAATGTGATTTTTTAGAAGAAATTAGAGAGTTGGAGAAAATGAATTAAGTCAAACATAGTTTAAAACTTAATTTGATAGCTAAATTGTTACTTGTTTTATGAACTAAATAAGTTGAACTTGAATTGAAAATTAAGTGTATTAATTAAATGAGCTAGACTTGAGCTAAATATAATTTGACTAGTATAAAATCAAAGTGTAAATAGATAAGTCTATTAAACTCAAACCATGTTTTAAGTTAATATCAATATAAGATGTAGTCAATTTTGCATAATAGAGTTTGTCATTGGGGTGGGAATAGGTCAGGTCATTCTAGGCTTTGAAAGGCCTGAGTCTGGCCTATCATAGGCTTTTTTTTCAGTCTGGTCTGGCATTTTTAAAAGTCTAGTGACCTAGAAGCCTATTTAAAAGTCTTATTAATATTAAAACATTTAAATGTTTTACTCATACCACATACTCTCCACATACCAATTTCAATTTCAATGTACATATCTATATATATATTAAACAAAAAATAATTTTCTAACAAAATAATTTTAAAAAAATCTGAAACAAACATCCTTTAAACCCTAAAACATAATTCTTAGTTTCAAAGAATAGATTTTTTTTTTTCTTCTGAAACAAACGCACATATTATTACCTCTCAAACAAATATGAAATGACTACTGAGTTATTGACTAATTGAATGGCTACCGAATATGGAACGACTACCAAATATAGAATGGCTACCGAATATGGAATGACTACTGAGTGATTGCCTAATTGATAGAATTTAAAATAAGAAATAATATTATTAATATAATAATAAAAAATAAATATTAATAAATAATTAAATATATATAGGTCAGTCTGTCATGCCTAATAGGTTTTTTTATAAGCATGAGTCTGACCTATTTAAATAAATAGGTTTTAAAAATAGTCTAAGTCTATCCTTTTTATTAAATAGATCAGGTTATAGACCCATGTCGGACGGCCTAACCTATTTCCATCCCTACTTGTCATGATTGCTCCCTTGACGTCCTAAAAAAAAGTATAATGTTGACCCTTTGAAAAATTATTTTTGTAAACTAACTACAATTTCATTCTCGCAATACCTCAAAACTAATCATTTGTATATTTCTATATATGGAGGAATTGTACCCAAAAAAGAGGTGGAGGAAAAAATGGAGTTTCCATAATTGGTGCTACTGAAACACATGTATAAATTTCAATAGAAAGTCATATGTTGTTTAAATGGAGAATGAAATAGTTAGATTACACGAGTTTCTATTGTTTGAGAGATTGAAAGAATCCGGTGTTTTCTTGTTTTCCCTTTGGAAATGTGTAGCGGTGATACCATGTGTTTTAGAGCATCCACAATAGAATACTCATGTTTGAGTGCTTAAACGAGTTTCACTTCTACACATTCCTTATTTTATAATTTTTTAATGACAATCCTTAATAAGCATAAAATATCTCTAATTAAACATCTCAAAAAAAATTAGTAAATAAATTCCACTAATAACTACATTTCAACAACTCATTTATTTTATATAATTTATTGTATAAGACCCACATAAAATGAAGAAAAATGATATTTGCATAATCACCCTTCACTGTAAGCATCCAAAAACTTTTTCTAGCCTATTTCTAACCTCTGTAAGCATCCAAATAAAATCATATAAATAAATAAGGATTTCTTAATTACTTTAATCTTTAATAAATTATTTTTTTAACTGTTAGATTTTGTGGTAATTATATTATCTTATGAAAAAAAGTTTAATTTTTCAACTAATAAATTATAATTACATATAATTTCATAGGAGAAATATTGACACTCATTTTTAGAATTAGAAATAAGAATGATAATGGTTATATATACTAATGTTAATAACTTGAGTGTTACAGTTGGAAAGTCTATTTATAGAAATCAAGATTTGTATTCCTCAAGAGTCAAAGAAATCTCAAAATAATACAATCATATATTTTCGTTGGAATATTTTTGTTTAGGTTGTCGTAAATAAGCACCGAAGCTAGGTTGTTTTTTAGTTTTTCCACTATATATATAGTATGATAATAATTGTGGTTTTTCTATAACCAAATTACAGATTTCTCTTTGATTGCAAAAGATGGAGATTTTTTCATCTTTGAGAACTTCTAAAACTATTCTTGCAATTTTGTTCCTTGTTTTGCTTTCCAACATTTCAGCTCAGGCACAAGGTTTGAACATTTGCTTTTATTGCTTTTTGAATTAACAATCTTCTTAAAAAATGCCTTACATGAATAGTAATATACCTATATAAACACAATTTTGGTAACTTTCACAAACTCTGATCATAAATAACTTATGAAAACACATTGATAAAAAAATAATAGTTTACAAAAACAGTTTATAATTTATATAAAATAATTTGATTTTATTTAACCTTTTGATTTAAAAATAACTTATAAATAAACATCTTTAAATCTTAGTTCAAGACCTCCAGGTTATGTGTGAGATTCTAGTGGTAATTATACTATATAAAAAAAACACTTATATGATAAACATTTATGTTATAAATTCTAGATTTTGCTTATTAACATTGTTAATCATTATCATAAATGTAAAATAAAATATAATGACTTTAAAGTGACATGACAATATTAATTTATAGTTAAAGTTGAAAAAGATAATTAAGATCACATAGAAAAAACAAAAAAGCATTTATTGTAAAATATTTTTATATGTTAAAATGATACTTGTTAATGCAAAATAAAACATTTCATCTAAAATAAAATTAATATATATAGTCTTAATTTAAAATTCGAAACATCAATATTTCAATTATAATTTTTTATTATATTTTATTCGAGATGAACAACCATTTTTAATCACAAACAACACTTTATTTTGAATTGATGAATGCAAAAGAATCCTTTTTGCAAGTAAAGTATGATCTTCATTTTTGAATATGCATTGAATAACGTTTCTCATTACTCTTGATTTTATTGTAATGATGTTCCTATTACAGTTTTAATTCCCAAGCTGAAACTTACTCATCAAGACTTATATGCTTCAAAGGTACTCCTGATTTTTTTACATAATATAAGTTTTAGACATAGATACAATAATATTGAGTATACATTAATCAACATGAAATTGCTGAATATATAGATCGCAAAAGCAGCTGCAACCAAACCATATGACTTTCTATTGAAATTTATAAATTCTCCAAGTAATTTTCCGGATTGGACATCATTTCCATCTGGATTTTTATTTGGTACCGGATCTTCTGTGCTTCAGGTACATACTGAAAATCCGTAATATATATATACTTTCCATACAATTTTAATTGTTTTTCTAAGGAATTAATTTGTATACATACACCATGTAATTATTTTCTTACAAATGCATTCAAGCAAACTACTCCATGTAATTTTTGTTGACGATATTTTAAAAATTAACATAAAAAAGTGATATTATAATGTGATTTGATTAAATGTATGTATACAAATTTTAACATGGTAAATGCATAGAAATTAATATTTTCTTTCAATTGTATTATCTAAGAGATATTCACTACGCGAAAAAACGGCTTTTACAGCGCTTTTTTTAAGCCATTTACAGCGCTTTTTCAAAAAAATAAGCGCTGTGGAAACGAGCGCTGTAAATGATACAACAGCGCTTTTATAAAAGCGCTATAAAACATGTAAATACAACGCGCGCTTGTTATGCACATTTTACAGCGCTTCTTCACAAAAAGCGCTGTAATATGCACCCCGTCATATGAGTTATTGGTGTGCATATTACAGCGCTTTCTCACAAAAGCGCTGTAATATGCCCACCCATAATTTCATATATGGGTGTGCATATTACAGCGCTTTCTCACAAAAGCGCTGTAATATGCCCACCCATAATTTCATATATGGGCGTACATATTACAGCGCTTTCTCGAAAAAGCGCTGTAAAATGCCTACCCATAATTTCATATATGGGTGTGCATATTACAGCGCTTTCTAACAAAAGCGCTGTAATATGCCCACCCATAATTTCATATATGGGCGTACATATTACAGCGCTTTCTCGAAAAAGCGCTGTAAAATGCCTACCCATAATTTCATATTATGGGTCTGCATTTTACAGCGCTTTTCTTGTACATATTACAGCGCTTTCTCACGGAAGCGCTGTTGAAGGTGCACCATTAAAGCGCTTTAGAACAACATTTTACACCGCTTTTTAAAAAAAGCGCTGTAAAATGTGTTATTTTTTTTTTTTTAAACGCTGTAAATTAATTATTTGAAATGAAAAATGCTTTTTAGCTTTTTATGGCACTTTTTTTAAAAAGCGCTGTCTTTTATCATTGTACCCAAAATTATTTTTGATCCAAAATCACTTCACAATCAGTAGAACAGAACATATTACAGACAATCAGTAGAACAGAACATATTACAGACAATCAGTAGAACAGAACATATTATAGACAATCAGTTCACACAATCAATAGAACATAAATCAGAACTCTGTAACTTTTTTAACATATATGTAACTCTGTAATTTACAACCTAAGTAACTACATTCAGATACATATATACAACCTAATTTACAACCTAATTACCTACATTCAGATCCATTATATAATAACTAACAGATCCATTATATGCATATATTGTGTCCTATGATCATTTACATATAATAACTAACAGAATATACATTATATGCACTAGCTACCATATAATATTCAGATCCCTTGCCCAGCACAAGCTATTTCCCAGAAAATCAAATAATTTTCATGTCAAGCACGTACTGACACCATTCTTCCTTTAATTCCATCAGATCTTCCTCAGAATATGATGGACTGGAATTGGCAAAGTACTGCAATATAAAAATTGAACATATTATATTAAGTTAGTATCAAATATATAGATAATTTATATATGAAAATCATATAATGCAAATACCGTACCGTTTCTGGGATAATAGTTTTATTCTTCTCAACAATCTCCTTCATGAATCTCAATATGTAGTACCCACAGTCGATGTTATTTGTTTGACGAGGGCACTTTATTGAGATCCATGTAATGTTATTAGACTTCTGCTTCGACACTTTAGCACCTCTTTGAGCTCGATAAACTTTTAAGGCACTATCGAATGAATAAATGTGATTATTAGAGCATGAATATTTATATATATATATATATATAAATATTCATGCTCTAATAATCACATTTATTCATTCGATAGTGCCTTAAAAGTTTATCGAGCTCAAAGAGGTGCTAAAGTGTCGAAGCAGAAGTCTAATAACATTACATGGATCTCAATAAAGTGCCCTCGTCAAACAAATAACATCGACTGTGGGTACTACATATTGAGATTCATGAAGGAGATTGTTGAGAAGAATAAAACTATTATCCCAGAAACGGTACGGTATTTGCATTATATGATTTTCATATATAAATTATCTATATATTTGATACTAACTTAATATAATATGTTCAATTTTTATATTGCAGTACTTTGCCAATTCCAGTCCATCATATTCTGAGGAAGATCTGATGGAATTAAAGGAAGAATGGTGTCAGTACGTGCTTGACATGAAAATTATTTGATTTTCTGGGAAATAGCTTGCTGCTGGGCAAGGGATCTGAATATTATATGGTAGCTAGTGCATATAATGTATATTCTGTTAGTTATTATATGTAAATGATCATAGGACACAATATATGAACATGCATATGGATCTGAATGTAGTTTAGGTTGTAAATTAGGTTATATATATATACGTATCTGAATGTAGGTAATTAGGTTGTAAATTAGGTTGTATATATGTATCTGAATGTAGTTACTTAGGTTGTAAATTACAGAGTTACATATATGTTAAAAAAGTTACAGAGTTCTGATTTATGTTCTACTGATTGTGTGAACTGCTTATGGTATTTGAATATGTTTTGTTGTTGTGTGCACTGATTGTGAAGTGATTTTGGATCAAAAATAATTTTGGGCACAAAGATAAAAGACAACGCTTTTTAAAAAAATCTATTCGTTAAAATCATAAACAAAATAATACAAATTAGTTACACACTATAGTTTATAATACAAATTACAAGTGATGTTTAATTACTTACAATTTTTTGTTCAAGGCGTGCATATCCCATACGTGATTTCTTGTATGGGTGTTTTGGGTTGCTTGCCCGTTCGCGATTTGCCTTACTAATATTCTATATAAAAAAAAAATAGCAATTGTGTAAAAATTTAAAATACGCTACGAATATGAATAATAAAACACAAATGCTAATAAATTAATCACTTACGACAAACGCCGGGTCAGAACGTTTGGAAACAAATGCACTCCATTCATCCTTTGATATATAATGTTGATATATCTTTGGAGGTTCAGCATTTGTGTTTCCTTCTCTATCTTTTAGATAGAAATTTGAGAGATGGGATCTAAATCCACGATGGATTTTCCCAGCAACTCTCAAAACATATGACTTTCGTTCCTCATCAAGAACAAAAGTGGTCTGCAATGAAAACAATTATAAGTAATGTATTTTACAGAAAAAAAATTATAAATGACAAAAGAGTAGATCAAAATATTTACTTGAATGTCATTCCAGATGATATCTTTGGCATCCTTCAACGCCTTATCTCTCCAGTTGTCTATTGTTATTGGGACATTTTGACGAACAACAGCCCCAATGTAGCTTACAAACATGGAGCTGTTGGGGTCAACTGGCTGACCACTCTCGTTCCAGCCAACCTAATAAACTCATATAGTAAGTACATGCCCTAAACCCTAAAAAAAGATAAAAAAACACACAGCAAACAGAGTATATATAGTATACCTCAAATTTAATGCCACTGCTCCGTGCTTTAATCACCCTTTGCATGATAGTTGCACCACGTTTGACTTCTTTTTCGTAAGTCTTAGAGGTGCCAACTTCTTCATTTTGAACTTCTAAATCTTTGTTTGTATCCATTTAACTACAACAAGTTCAACATGCACTTTAGTATAACATCAACAAGCTCAACATGGATCATGCATTATTATAAACAAACTCAACATGTATCAGTATATCTTAAAAAAGCTCAACATGCATTCTAATGATTACAAAAATTTAATAACATCAATACCTGAATAATGATGGTTCGAAGAAAGACGAAATGCAAAGAAAAGAGGGTTTGCAGAAAGTTCACAGAAATATGGTTCACAGAAATACGGTTTGAAGAAATACGTAATGAGGGTTACGTATTTCAATGAAAATATATTGTGTGAAATGGGAGAGATGATCTTGGATGGAAATAAGGTTCGAAATGAAGGAGATGATCGTGGAAATAAGGTTCGTAAAGGACGGGATGATAGGGTTTGCAAAAGAAGAGAAGAAATGAAGGTTGAGATGAAGGTTACGTAATGAAGAGGAAACTGAAGAGGTAACTGTTATATATACGTAACACTTTTACAGCGCTTTTTATAAGCCTTTTACAGCGCTTATTTTGTAAAGCGCTCTAAAAGGCTTCTTTAGTTAAATTTTTAAAAGGCTCTTTTACAGCGCTTTTTTCAAATAAGCGCTGTAAAAGACCTCCGTGTGTTATTATGTTATTTGAATGCCTTTTACAGCGCTTTTTTCAAATAAGCGCTGTAAAAGACCTCCGTGTGTTATTATGTTATTTGAATGCCTTTTACAGCGCTTTTTTCAAATAAGCGCTGTAAAAGACCTCCGTGTGTTATTATGTTATATGAATGCCTTTTACAGCGCTTTCACACATAAGCGCTCTAAAAGGCTTCTTTAGTTAAATTTTTAAAAGGCTCTTTTACAGCGCTTTTTTCAAATAAGCGCTGTAAAAGACCTCCGTGTGTTATTATGTTATATGAATGCCTTTTACAGCGCTTTCACACATAAGCGCTCTAAAAGGCTTCTTTAGTTAAATTTTTAAAAGGCTCTTTTACAGCGCTTTTTTCAAATAAGCGCTGTAAAAGACCTCCGTGTGTTATTATGTTATTTGAATGCCTTTTACAGCGCTTTTACACATAAGCGCTCTAAAATGTCTCTTTATGTTAATTTTAAGAGGCTCTTTTACAGCGCTTTTCCCAAATAAGCGCTGTAAAAGACCTCCGTGTGTTATTATGTTATATGAATGTTTTTTAAAGCCTTTTACAGCGCTTTTCCACATAAGCGCTCTAAAATGTCTCTTTATGTTAATTTTAAAAGGCTCTTTTACAGCGCTTTTTCCAAATAAGCGCTGTAAAAGGCCTTATTGTTTTTGTGTTTTGTTATGTTATGTTATTTTTTAAACAAGCTCAACATGCATGCAAAACCCACATAGTAGTAACTGGTCACCACAAAAATCCCTTCCTCTTCACCAAACTCTTCTCCTTTTATGCATCTTCTTCACAAACATCAAAGCTTACTCTTTCACAATTCAATCTCCACCTCAACACCCTTTTTATCTCTTTACATTCTCTTTCCTTCTTAAATCGAAACTTAATTGGTATTCAGGATCATTGCCATGTTGCGAAAAATGGGTTTGTGTCTGGTGTTTTTGGGGATTCCCATGATGCGTACAAGGTGTTTGAAGAAATGGGTTTGTGTCTGATGTTTTTTGGATTCCCATGATGCGTACAAGGTGTTTGAAGAAATGGGTTTGTGTCTGATGTTTTTTGGATTCCCATGATGCGTACAAGGTGTTTGAAGAAATTAGGTGTCTGATGAATATTATTTTTAAAGCTTTTTTACAGCGCTTTGTCAAATAAGCGCTGTAAAATGTCTTTTTTACTCACTTTCAAAAGAGTCGTTTACAGCGCTTTGTGTGAAAAGCGCTGTAAAAGGTATAAAACACTCATTATTTTATTTTTAAAAGGATCTTTTACAGCGCTTTTTAAGATAAGCGCTGTAAAATGTCTCTTTATTTTATTTTTGTGTTTGGTTTATTTGGGTTGGGATGACATTAAAAACATTTTTATCATTGTTTATTGGATTAAAAATATTGTTATCATTGTCTTTATCACAATACTTTAGGAGATGATGAATTATTAGAAATGAGTATTCTGAAGAATCTATATATATATATGCACTGAGCAAAAGAGAATCTCTCTATTCAGTTCAGTTCAGTTCATGTAAATTACTAATTTATATTCAGTTCAGTTCATGTAAATCAAGCTAAATATAAAACACTCATTGTTACATGAACTTGGTATAAAACACTCAAATCAAGCTAAATATAAGCAGAAAATAAATTAATCAGAAAATAAATTAATCAGAACTTAGTATAAAACACTCAATTCAGATTACATGCATATTTACAATAACACAGTTCAGATTACATGCATAGCTTATATAAAACAATTAAACATATATATACATTAAGATGCCCTTCTTCTTTTCCTGGTGACATTCACATTTGTTTGTCCATTTACAATACGAAACGATGGATTAATCCAAATTCCCTCATCATGATCATCTCTAAGATATAAACCATCATCAGTTGAATCAATTTCATGTGGTTGTTGTGATGTTGCAAATAAAAGATCATTACCAACATCTTCATCATTATTGTTATCATCACTTATTTTATTGGTCGATAGGACAACAGACCATTTATCATTAGAAGGATCAGTGACATAAAACACTTGTTGAGCTTGCGACGCTAAAATAAAAGGCTCGTCTTTGTATCCCACCCTATTAAAATCGACAAGCAAGAATCCTGACTCATCAATCCGAACGCCATTATTATTATCGACCCACTTGCAACCAAATATGGGAACACGAAACATTGTGTAGTCTAACTCCCATATGCGCTCGATAACCCCAAAATATGATAGATTTGCATATATTGGGTTTTTGTCTTTTGCACTTGAGACATGCATCGCTTCAGCTACGAGAGTGACTCCACTATTTTGCATAGTGGTCTGATCATCTTGTTCTTTGGTATAAAATGTGTAGCCGTTAATAACATAACCAGTGTAAGAAAAGACATGTAAGCTCGGACCATTTGCTAGCCACCTCAATCTATTTGAAATTGATCCGGGGTCTATATCAAATTTTGACATTATGTGATTTTTTAACCATGTTACAAAACTTCGATTGTGCTCTCGAGTTATCCAATTTTGATTCCTATTCATGTTCAAACGAGATAACTGATCAATGTGTATTGTAACATACGGTTGAACCTCATCATCATTGTGCAGAACATACAATTGTGCCTGCTCCCATTCTGTCCTTGATATAGTCAGTAGTCTCCTTCCAGTTATCCCTTCTCCTGATAGTCTTCCCGAATGACGAGACATGGGAAGCCCTATGGATTCAACATTGGACAGATATTCAGTACAAAATTCAGCAGCCTCTTCAACAATGTATCGTTCAGCAATACAACCTTCTGGTCGACTTCTACTTTTTACGTACCCTTTTAATATTTTCATATATCGTTCTATCGGATACATCCATCTCATATAAGCTGGCCCACAAAGTTGTGTCTCCTTAACCAGATGAACAGTAAGGTGAACCATTATATCAAAAAACGATGGTGGGAAATACATTTCAAGCTCACACAAAGTAACAACAATTTCCCTCTGCAATGTCGGTAATTTCTGAGGGTCGATCACTTTACTACAAATTTCCCTGAAGAAGAAACATAATCTAGTTAAGGCTAGTCGAACTTTTTCAGGTAAAATGGAACGTATACCTATTGGTAGCAAATGCTCCATTATAATATGACAATCATGGGTCTTCAAACCTTTTAACTTGAGGTCTTTCATACAAACCAAATTTTTAATGTTCGAAGAGTATCCTTCTGGAACTTTAACTTCGTGTAGAAATTTACATAAAACAATTTTTTCCTTTCTAGATAGAGTATGAGCGGCTGGAGGTAGATATGTGCGATTTCCTTTCTTTACTGGAGCCAGTTCATTTCTTATTCCCATATCGACCAAGTCCAATCTTGCATTGACGCCATCTTTAGACTTTCCTGGAACATTGAGTAACGTACCAATAACACTTTCAAATACATTTTTTTCAATATGCATCACATCGAGGAAATGTCTTACATACAATGACTTCCAATATGGCAATTCAAAGAAAATTGACTTTTTCTTCCACCCAGTTTTCACCAGCTCTCCCGCAAAAGGTTTGCCAAATTTATTGGTCAAACCTTGTACTTTTTCAAGTATTTGATATCCAGTCGGTGCTAAAGGAGCTTTACCTTCCTCTGATTTTCCATTGAATGCATTTCTCCACCCACGATACTGATGACTATAAGGTAAAAATCTACGATGTCCAAGAAACACATTCTTCTTACAATGTTTCAACCGCATCCAATTTGTACTCTCTTCACATATAGGACATGCACACTGACCTTTAATGCTATATCCTGATAAATTACCATATGCTGGAAAATCATTAATTATGCCGAACAACATAACCCTTAAATTGAAACATTCTTTCTTATACCCATCATAAACTTCCACACCTGTCTCCCACATACTTTTTAAATTTTCGATTAGAGGAGTCAAGTATACGTCGATATCATTCCCCGGTTGTTTGGGTCCAGAAATTAACAGAGACAACATCATAAACTTACGCTTCATACATAACCATGGAGGTAGGTTATATATTACCAAAATCACAGGCCACGTGCTATGTGAGATGCTTTGAAGACCATGTGGATTCATTCCATCAGTAGAAAGTGCAAGTCTTAGATTTCTTGACTCTATCCCGAATTCAGGATACTCGTGATCAATTTTTGCCCATTGTGGGGAATCTGCAGGGTGTCGAAACATTCCATCTCTAATTCTTTCATCTGCATGCCATGTCAAGTGTTTTGAATCTTCTTCACTGCGATACATGCGCCTAAATCTTGGTATTATAGGAAAATACCACACGACTTTTGCTGGAGTAGATTCTTTCTTCTTATATCGAGAGACATTGCATTTCGGACACGCCTTAAGTAGTTCATATTCGTTTCGAAATAAAATGCAATCGTTAGGACACGCATGAATCCTTTCGTAACTCATTCCAATAGAACACAAAATCCGTTTAGCCTCGTAGGTTCGACTGGGAAGTTCATTATCATCTGGCAACATATCTTTTATGAGTGTTAATAATTCCGTAAAGCTTTTATCAGACCATCCATTACTCGCTTTTAAGTTGTACAACTTTAATATCGCTGACAGTCTTGTGAATTTAGTACAACCATTATATAATTCTTTCTCTGCATCACTCAACAAACTTTCAAACATTTTAGGACAATCTCGAAGATCTTCTTCAACTGCTTTTGCAATCTCATCAACTCGGTCCGGCTCATATGTATCTGTATCGAAATCAGTTGAAGCATATGTAGAACTATTCTCAAAATTAATGTTTCCTTTTTTTTTCTCACCATGTCTTATCCAACATGTGTAGCTTTGATCAATTCCATTACATACTAGATGTCCTTCTAATTCATCTTCTCTAACACGTTTTCCAAAACAACATTTTAAACAAGGACAAACTACTCTATTTGGATCTTTTGCATTCTTCACTGCAAACTCAACAAACTCCTTCACTCCAATTTCATACTCTTTTGACAATCGATTGGCTGAAATCCATTTCCTATCCATATTATACCACCTATATAAATGCAGTAACAAAAATAATAAGCTTTCAAAACATATCAACAAGTTTCAAAAAGAAACCAATATCAACTAACAATTTCAAAACAGAACAGATCATGTGGTATGAGTTTTTGACAATTTTTGACAATTTCAAAACATAACAGATCATGTGTAAAAAATACCTTAGACAACGTAGATGGCCGCACAGTACGTAGAGGATATTAGGGTTCGCAACGTATATAATTATTTGAAAGATGTAGAGGATATGAGGGTTTCCAACGTATATAATTATTTTAAAGATGTATTTTACAGCGCTTGTGAAAAACGCGCTGTAATAGGTAGTTAAATTCAATGAAAGCGCATGTGTTTTACAGCGCTTGTGAAAAAAGCGCTGTAATAAGTAGTTAAATTCAATGAAAGCGGATGTGTTTTACAGCGCTTGTGAAAAAAGCGCTGTAATAAGTAGTTAAATTCAATGAAAGCGGATGTGTTTTACAGCGCTTGTGAAAAAAGCGCTGTAATAGGTAGTTAAATTCAATGAAAGCGCATGTGTTTTACAGCGCTTGTGAAAAAAGCGCTATAATAGGTAGTTAAATTCAATGAAAGCGCATGTGTTTTACAGCGCTTGTGAAAAAAGCGCTATAATAGGTAGTTAAATTCAATGAAAGCGCATGTGTTTTACAGCGCTTGTGAAAAAAGCGCTGTAATAAGTAGTTAAATTCAATGAAAGCGGATGTGTTTTACAGCGCTTGTGAAAAAAGCGCTGTAATAGGTAGTTAAATTCAATGAAAGCGGATGTGTTTTACAGCGCTTGTGAAAAAAGCGCTGTAATAGGTAGTTAAATTCAATGAAAGCGCATGTGTTTTACAACGCTTGTGTAAAAAGCGCTGTAACACATTTACGAAAGCGCTTCCGTTTACAGCGCTTTTTTGACAAGCGCTGTAAAATCCTTATAACGTGATGCGCAAACGTTATATGACCTACTACAGCGCTTGTTTTACAGCGCTTTACATAAAAAGCGCTGTAATAGGTTCCGTTATTTTTAAAATATAATTACAACAGCGCTTGTGTTTAGAAAGCGCTGTAAAATGGACGTTGTTAAATGTCATTTCTGGCGTAGTGATTATATATATTACTCTTAAATTTATTATTCTCTACTTTGTATTTATAATCAATAAAATACATCAATGACAAATAAGAATAATTAAAGAAATCATCATTCATTTTATTTATTTATCATATTTTTAATGTATGAAATAAATAAATGTGAGCGTTCTTTTGAATTAAAGTAATATAAGTTAATTTAATACTAACAAGTTTTTTGGTAATATCAGATTGAAGGGGGATCTCGTGAAGGAGGAAGAGGACTTGGTCTATGGGATGATATAGTTAATAGTCACAAATGTTTGAAATATATAATTTTATTTTTATATATATAGAATAAATTTGTAGATTTAGTGACAAAGAAAATAACTTATGATCAATTTATTATATGATATCCCCAATTTCGGTGGTTAGTTCTATTTTTTATATCCATCTTGGAATATGTATCTATTAGCTAGTATTTTGATAGCATCAACTTTTAGTCATAATTAGTTTTTAGTCAATTCCAATAATTTATATTTTTTTTTCACTATAATCATATGTATACGTATAGATTACGTAGATACTGATAAGTTTTCTACAAAGATCGATCATTACAAACGATATAAGTGAATTCACTAATTATAAACTATTTTTTTATGAATAAATTTATTATTTATTATTAATGAATATTAATATAGTTAGAATTATCAACTTCAAATCATCAAGCTAACATTATTACTCCGGTTAGATGTAGATTGAAAAGCACGTCAACCTTATAACTAATATTAGATCAAATAGATGGCAGCGTAATAAAAAAAAATATACATCTTAAATAATGTGTTATTTTTTTTGAATTATTTTATTTATATTTTTGTAAAAAGAGTACAACATTTGAAAAAACTTGGAATAAATTCATATAGAATGTCTATCTCTTGAAATAGAATAATGTCAGGTAAAATTTTTGAACTAAATAATCTAACATAATATCTAATTATAGTACCCTAAAGAGGAATTAATTAATTGACAAAGTAATTAAATAGCTAAATATTTAAGGGTTTGCTAAATACATTCACTAATTTTATGAAAGAAAATTTTAGTAACATTATTTTTAGTTAAAACTTGTTAATATTATCTCTATAAGATTTGTAAATTAACATAGATCACTTACATGTCTTTTAAAAGTATTATTTTAGGAAACTACACATTTGAGAGTGTTTAATTAATATTATGATCTACTAATATACTCTAAAAAAGTAGGTAGGTGTCAGCAAATTCTAAATATTTAATGTGCATTTTTAATAATTAGAAAATTCCATATTTGAATTTGGAAAACAGGGCATGCTTTATTTGGTTATAGTTTTTGAAAGGAAAAAACAATATTGGTATTTGTGTTGACTCTGTGGCTACATACCACCATGAGATTAGACGCAAGTATAAATTTTTAACAAGAAAGAGTATAAAAATAAAATATTAAAATATAAATAATAGAATTTTATACGTACACATTTTTTATTTCTATTTTGTTTTCTTAAGTTTTAAATATTATACATTTTAGTCTTTTTCGACTATGCTCCATTTGACTTTGTCAAATTTGTCTATGTATTTTATGTTTATGTTGATTTGGCAAATGACACTAAATATTGTCTTTCTTGTCTATATTATACATTTAGGATTTTTATTCATCTTACCCTAAACATTTGGCAAATTTCAACGTCACACACTTGTTCAACTTCTTACTATGACTCATAACAACGTTAGTACAGGTGATTTTGATGAGTTGTTACTAAAGAGACTCTCACCAAAGCAAAAACAAGTGATTTTGTTGAGTTGTTACTAAAGTGACCATCACCAAAGTAAAAACATCTTTGTAGATAGGAGTGAGAATAGATCAGACCAGACTAGGTTTTGAAAGGTCTGAGTCTGACCTACGATTAATTTTTTAGGTCTAAGTCTGACATATGACCTATCATAGACTTTTTTCCCTACCTGACATGACATTTTTAAAAATTTAGTCTGACCTGAAAGTCTATTTAAAAACCTTATTTATATTAAAACATTTAAAAAATTTAATCACTTAAAACAAATATATTTTAAACCCTAAAAATTGATTTTTAGTTTCAAATAATAGATTTTTTCCTGAAACAAACACACTCATTATTACCTCTCGAACAAATCCTTTCAAACAAACTCGAACATATTAAGTAATAATATCATTGATATTATTATGATAAACTTTGAAACACTTCTAAAGGGACTGCACCTATTTTATGCATTTTTTTACTATTTTTTATAAATTCACATATACTGTTTTAATTTAAGATTTATTTTTATTTATAAAACATAAAATTAGAACAACTTCAATGGAGTTTCTAGAAGATTTTTAAGGGATTTTACAAATGCTAACATTACTAAAGAAATACAAAGATAAAAGAAAAAACAAAGAAGATTTTGAAGTAGTAAATATTTAAATTTTATATAGTATAATAATTATATAATAATATGAACGATTCAACTTAAAAAGAACTAAAGAAAAAAAAGAACAGTAATAATATGGAACGACTACAAAATATCAAATGAATGATGTAGCTAAATATCACTATATCCTCTTGCTGAGGATGGCAAGCCCGAGGATGGGTTTTGAAAACTTTCAAATTTGAAACGCGTTAAAGAGTTAAGAAGCAAAAGAAGATTGACACACACTGTTTTTATACTGGTTCACCCAAAGATGGCTACGTCCAGTCCTCACACCCTTGTGAGATTTCACTAACTTTCAAACAGATCGATCCTCAACCCGAGGATGATTACAACTGTGTATTATCAAGCTTCACCAAGCTTACAATCAATTTCCAAATATTTCCAAGCTTCACTCACTAGGAAATTACAAAGTAGAATGAGAGTGATTGATACTTAATACTTTCTCAAAAGATATACAAAGATATAGTGTAGGATCAAAGAAAGTAATAAGGGAGGATGTGATTTGCTTCTTGAAAGCTTTAAGATGCTTGATCTTTTTATGCAAGTGTGTTGTGTGTCTTCCAATGGAGAGCTTGTATGCATTTTATAGAGATCCAAGCCCTTGATGACCGTTGGAGCTCATTTTCAAAGGATCCAAGGTTTTCATCATAATTACAGAACTGCCACTCAGCTTGTTAGGCTTAGGCAGAACCCATCCTCTTGCAGCATAGCTTTGATCTTGACATGTCCTTGCTTTTTCACTTTAATCAGAGTGCAAGGCTGTTTCTGAGCTGCATTTTTCGAAGACTTTAAGGTCTAGGTTGGCTTCATCTTTTGAGGTGATGTTGACAAGAGAGAAAAAGCCACCCTATGACATAGGACTGTCATACTCAGTCCGAGGATCAGATTTGGTAGCAACATGTGATCTTCCATTTTTGGCTTGTTTCAAGTTGCCTTTTGTTAACTTGACTTCTTCATGTATTAAAACGTGCAAGCCCAATAAATGTTCATATTTTAGCCTTTGCACATGCTTGATGAGTTGCTTTCACTTTTGATGGCCTATCCTCTGCCTATTTTGTCATCCTCTGCATACTAGATCTAGCCATATTCATCTTTTTCTTTTGACCTTTTGACTCTTAATTTTAAATGCTTTGTTTATTCATGTTTGACATTGTTATGCATTTGAATAAACACATTTGTTTTGGTGAGAGATCAGATTGTCCAAATCTGGAGTTTTTTCAAATTGCAGCCCATCCTCACGTTTGCAGCAATTTCCATCCTCACGTGGGTTTTCCATCCTCAGGCCAAAATCACATTTTCCTTCTTTTTGCCTTAATGATTAATAACCTATCATCTTATATGAATACACTCAAGAGCACATGTTAGTCATTAACCACAATCATAATCTCTTAAGTAATTTTGTTATCATTAAAATCATTTGAGAGATTTTGTCTCAACAATGAATACTGAGTGATTGTCTAATTGATAGTCTTTAAAATGGAAAATAATATTATTAATAAATAATAATAAAAATTAAAATTAATAAATAATAAAATATATATATGTCGGCATGTCAGGCATATGCTTTTTATAAGCTTGAATCTAACTCGTTGACATAAATAGGCTTTAAAAATAGTCCGAGTCTAACATTTTTATTAAACAAGTCAAACCAATCATAAACAGGTCAGGTCATAGGCCCTGACGGACGACCTAACATATTCTCATCCCTATTTGTAGATTTAATTTTTGGACAATAACATCAAACACCTAGAAATATCTTCTTATTCCTACTCATCCTTAGCCAAAGAAAAATAATAATTTCCCAATGAAGAGAAAAAGAAGAGGGTTGATGGTTGTTGTTGCTCCTAATAAATTATGAACTCTATTCTGAATTGTGGTTGTTGGGTCATTATTGTCGAGATGTATATTTGAGTCTAATATGTAAAGATGACATGCTATATGTGCATCTTTTTTTGTTACACGATTTAACCTAATCAAATGACATGCATCATGTGGACTATATCATATAGATTGGTATGTGTAGATCCTCATTGCATAATGTAGATCGATATGTGTATATTGACTAAAATTTATTTTACCATTTTTTTAATTATTAAAATTATATTTTTTTATTAGGCTTAATTTTTAAGATTAGAAGAGGATCTCCCAAATCTTTAAGATGAACCAAATACATACATTTTTGTATACCAAATTATAATTCAGATGTCTATAAAAAAATCAGAGGGAATAATTTTTAAAAAAATTACAAAAATAACTATTATGATTATAAAATAAAATAGATTTTTCAATCTAAATTCCAACTAAATTTTAATTATTAAAAATATAAACCAAAATTTAATTTACTACCTCTTTCTCCAGTATATATATATATATATATATATATTTTTTTTTTTTTGTAAATTTATAGTTTAAACTTCTTATATATAATATAATATTATATTTTTTATTTAATTTAAAATTTAGACACCTCAACGTATTCGTTGAATATCCACCACTGAATTCTCTTATATGTGTTGGAATAGAAATCTTAGTATAAGATTGACTACCTAATTTTCCAATGATGATTGGTTCATTTATCTTTCTCTAGGTATAAGTCGTGTGACCACGTAGGATTTTTAATGATGCAATTTTTTTCACATTCTTTTGTAAAAAAATTCCATTTTAATAGTATCGTTGGAGTCATATTTTGTTGCCTATTGGATGTTATATTTTGTTTTTTAAGCATATTGCCCTTCGTATATAGTGATAATTCACTTGCTTGAGGAAAAAGACTAAGCGGGTAACAACAGTATAATTTTTAGAATTAGTCAAAGACAATATTTTAGACTTGTGTGCCAAATCAACATAAATATAGGACACGCAAGACAAATTAGATGGAACAAACAAAAGGCTGAAAGAAATAACTAATGTCTAGCATTTGCATCTTAAGGAATTAAAATAGAATGCAAAATTTTAAAGAATCAAAGTAAAAACTAAATATAAGGGATTAAAAATATAATTTAGTCTTTTCAAAATATAGTACTTTATATATTATATAGAGTTTAATGAATATGTAAAAGTAATTATTCAAATGTCAATCAAATCATATTTCACTATGATGTTATTTGTTTTAAAAAAGAATATGATGAAGTAGTACACATGGCAGCTTATATTGTTGGAAAATGTTAATTAAATTCTATTTTAATATGCATAATAAATAATGTTACAATATATTCGTTTCTTCCAAATATTTAATAATACTAATACATTTATTTTATTTATATTTTCAACTATCAACTCTATAGATGGAACCTTGGAAGATGGAACCTTGGAAGAATGTATAAACCAAGAAGGTATAGACTTCTACAATAATTTGATCAATGAGTTGTTCGACAATGGTATGAATTAAAGCATCCAACATTCATTGGAAAAATTACACTCGAAGAGAAATTTGTTTACAAAGACATGCAACAATTTATATTTTTTGTGTCTTTCATGATCCATTTAAATGTTGATACAAAATCTCAATTTAATGTTTTGATGAAAACAAACAAAAAGTTAATTAAGAATTCTAATTATGATTCTAAGTGTTTTGATATTTAACATGTGTTTTTGAGTATGTTAAAACAAGATAGGTATCAAACATCACAAATCAGATCAAAGAAAACAGTTCTGGAAAACGAAGATTGATCTTAAAGCTATTCAGGAAAACGAAAATTGATCTCGACCTTTTGTTGAGAAACGAAGAACGATCTTCGTTTATGGCATAAACAAGGATAATCAGTTTCCTTGTAAAAGATCAATCCTGGAAACAATATTCATCTTATATTCTCATATAGAATCAACAAAAGATCAATCCAAGTCACATTTGTTCAAGAATTTGAAGAATCAAAGACATGCTTCAATAAAGGCATATCAGAAAGATCATTCTTCTTATAAAGCAAATGCAAGTACAAGACTACAAGTAGTAAAGTACACTACTGATTTGAACTATCCTAAAGCCTGCACACATAACTGAAAACCATGTACTCAAGGCTGACATACTGACACAAATCATAGAGTACAATGCTAGTTCATCACAAACCAAAAGATCAATCTTAATTTATGACAGATTTTATTCAACAACTCTTTCATGACAGCTGGTCCCTTACCAACGGCCACACGAGCTATCATAAGCCTTCTTGGAGTCTATAAATGCAGCTGCAAGTTGAAGAACAAAATACAACAATCAACACCAAGCAAAAGATCAATCTTTTTGATCATACTCAAGTGTCTCAAAATCTTTCCTATAGTTTGCTGTTTTGTTTTAATCTTTGTGTTGTAATCATTTACAACTGAGGTCTATTTACAGAATATATTTCTCAAACAAGAGTTGAGTAAATATCTAGATTCTAAATAGTCTCAAATCCATCACTTTGTAACTGAAGGTTGTTTTGTCAAATCTTGAGTAAATTGCAAAAATCCTTTCATGTTTTGAAAGGTAACTTGTTAAAGCCTTTCCAAAATAGTAAGGTAGAACTGAAGAAATCCTTTCTAGGTAGAAGGGTAGGAATTGTTTAAAGATCAAGATTGATCCATGAAAACCAAGAACGGTCTTTGTTTGAACACTTAGTGAAAAATCTCATGGTTGTGAGGACTGGACGTAACCCGGATTGGGTGAACCAGGATATATCCTTGTGTGATCTCTCTATCTCTATCTCTATTTATTTTATGCGTTATATAGTCAGATTTCATTTTGATAAAATTGATCTTGCTGTTTTTAAATCAAATTAAAGATTGATCTTCTACAAAGTTAAGATTGATCTTCATCACTGTAAAGATCAATCTTAGATTGAGATCTTATTTTTAAAGCAGAATTTTTTTATGGGCCAATTATAATTCAAACCCCCCTTTCCTTATAATTGATATTTCTACTTCGTTAAATGTGTAGGTATTGAACCTTTTGTGATTATCCATCATTTTGACTATCCATTAGCGCTTCAACAACATTTTGGTGGCTTCTTAAATTGCTCCATTGTGTAAATTTATTTTAATTTCATATCATCTAAATAATTTATTTTCAATACATTGATTTAACCTTAAAGTCAGTCTCCACATAAAATTATAAATTTCATCATGCATGCTTATGTTGTTTATGTTAAAATCAAATTTCAGTAAACATTACAAAGATTATAGTGACCACCTATTCAAAATATATGGAGGTCGAGTGAAATATTGGACTACAATCAATGAGACAGAAGTCACAACTATATTTCAATACATGTACATCATTGATAACTTCTATCGAAACATGCCAAACTACTTGAATATGCACACAAGCGTACACAAGTGTATACTTTACTTCACAACTTCCTTACTACCCATGCTACAACATCAAAGTTATACACAACAAAATTTCAAGTAAGACATATTTTGGAAATTGCATGTTAAAGATATAAAATTAACTCAAAATATATCTAGATTAATGGTCAAGATTAACTCAACATTAGGTAGATTAACTCAAAATAAAATTGATATAAAAATTATCAACGTTAATTAAACTAGTTTATAATATACGGAGAATTTTAAAATGAACAAACAAAACATAGTTTTTTTTTTTGAATATTTGATATAAGCTATACAAAGGGGAGATATTGAACTTTTTATTTCGTCAGAAAGTTATGTTCCCTGCAGTTCCAAACCCAAAGAAGTGGTCGCTGCTCAAAGACTAATGGATTTCTATTGGGGATGATTAATGCATTTTACTTACCCTATAATCCACACACCTTTACGTGTTTTATCACAAGTTCGGTGTTTTGCTTCTTTGATATTTTAATATTCTTTTTTAGTGGTCAATACATATACATATTAATTTATTTTTGTTTTTGCTACATTTTATTACAATATACAGGGTTTTAGAATCAGTGTTCAATGGGGATTATCCAAAAATAATGAGAGAGTTAGTGGAAAATAGGCTACCCAAATTCACATAAAAGGAAAAACAAATATTAAAAGGAAGCACATATTTTATCGGGGTTAATTATTACTAGATGCTAACACACGCTTTGCGCTGGTAATATGTAATTAATTATTATGTGTAAATAAGTTAGTAGAAATTTAGAATTAATATTTGTTTAATTAGAGGAAAATGTACATTATCATTTATGCAAAAGAATGTAAATTTGTTTTTGAAATATAAAAATGGTATTTTTTTATAGTACATAACAAACAAAATATAAAGGTCTTTTTGATCGATACTTAGTGACGAAACAAACACTGAATGCAGAAAAGTGAGATATTACAAATTCAAATATGCACTTCAATATAATAAACAATCCCATAACCTCATTCTCGAATATGTAGTAGCATGTTTCAGCGAGCTTTAAACTTATGTTGATAATCCAAACATTTCTTGAATCATGATGCTAATTTTTTGATAAGAGTATAAATTTAGTAGTCTAATGGTATAAGACTTATAAAATTATATCTTTTTGCAAATTCAAACCTTGGTTAAGGTATGAGATGTGAAATTACAAAAAGATTATAAAGTTTTCATTATTTTATTGTTTTTAAAAGACATTATAAATAATTAGGCAATTATGTTTTCAAATGAATTGATTCAAAACTTTATTTCATTGTTTCTTAATGTAACGAATAAAACTTCATTCAAATAATTCTTATTAAAAAGGATCTAAATTTGTTGAAAAATATGTTAAAAACTTTTTTTTAATAATTCTTATTAAAAAGGATTTAGAAATATGAAAAATATGTCAAATACTTCACTATTTCTCATGTAACTTATTTAGCTATACTATGACATGTTCCCAGCATCTCATAAGTTTATTTCAATTTTACTCTATAAATATTTATATGTGTTGCAACGACTTTCAAATTTGTAATATTATGGACACAATTGCAGTTACAAACTACAATTGAAACCATACTCTTGCATATTAACTTCATATTTATATATAAGGAACATTTTTTCTTTATGTTTCTACAAATTTCTATCAAAGAAAGTTGTAGAAGGTAAGATATGAGACTAGAAGAGTATAAGTATGGTCATTTGAATGATATAATATGCATGATCCCCTAGAAAACTATCTGATAAATAACGATATCCAGACTAAGATGTTATTATACGTTATGAAAATAATTTGGGTTATATTCATCCATTTAGCATATACATAATAAAACATGTGATTATACGGTGATTACAAATAGGCAATACAATTTTCATTCATCAGTTGTGTTGCTTCAAAATAATTCATGTAATTTGTGGCAAACAAATGATAAAGAAGATAACTTTAAATTAATATTGTAATATACCGGTGAAGAAGAATTAAGGAATACATTATCCATCATCAAGATAGAATCCATCTCCTGAAATTAGGAAAATAATCAACATAAAATTTTAAAAGGGAACAAATATTTAATGATATGTGATTGAGACTTGTACCAAAAAAAAAAGATGTGATTGAGACATCTATTGGTAGATGGAGCATTAAAGATTTAGTTGTATATTGGAATATATTATATTGTAATCACTAACACTACCTTCAACATGATAAAGAAATAAAAAAAATTTAAATAATAGTGAACCAGTAAAATAAAATTAAAATTACAAAGAATGAATTTGCGGAGCAGAGTATAAATGAATAGATAATTGAAAAACAATTTTTGGAGTAGGGAATATAGCATGTGGATTGTTGAGGTATAAATATGCATTGTCAATTAAATTGAGAGATAAATGAGAATTTATAAAATAGTAATTGTAGGTATATGAATGAGTGTTATTGATGAGATTAATGAGAATTTATGAAATAATAATTGTGGATAAATGAATGAGATTTGGAGTAGGCAAATAAAAGAATTTAGGAGAATGAAAAGTGTTTTTGGAGGTTATAGAGTGTGAGTTAGAAGGTGACACATTTGATTTTGTGTAATGTGGCAAAAATATAATTACTTAGCATACAAAGAGTTAAAGTGTCAAAGTGATGATTTGCGAATCTAATTTAATATATTAGAACCACTACAAGAAAACCGGCGAATAGAACCACAGTTGTTGGTGACAGTTTTGATGCATTAGCTCAATTAGAAGGTAAATTTTTTGCTTAACTAAATTATACTTTTTTAAAAAAATGATAATAAATGGTATATATATACATCATCAATATAAAAAGCAGCCAGTAAAATTGACACCACAAACTCTACCAATCAAATTCTACTTATTTAATATGTAAGATAATTACAATAAATTACGACAATTAATCGTTAACTAACTCTTGGTAATTCTTTCATAATGGTAGTTTCTAATGCGAAAGGAAAAATACTTGGTTACATGGTGAGAAAATAAAGATAATTATTTAGAACAATGAATTTTTTTTTTATTTTTTTTTTAAAATAACTTAATTACTATATTTTTACTTTTTGTTCAATATTGATAATTTACGGGATCCATACCGTGGATACAATATTTATGCTGAAGGGATACACAATGTCTTACTCTACATTAAGAACAATTACATAAATTCTAAAATTTATATCACCCAAAATAATTGGTGTTGCATTTTGATAACAGTTACATTACAACTAATACCTATATTTCATGTCAGAAAATAGATTGATCAATAGATTTTTTTGTGAAATCCTGTTAATGTAGGTGTTGGTTCTACCAAAATTTCAAATCCACTTAAGAATGAACATCAAATTGCTTATATTATTGCACACATAAATGCTACTAAAGCAGCAATTGAGTAAGCCATTTTTTTGCGTCCTTCAAATTTCATGGGTAATAAACAAATATTATGATACAATTGATAATTTTTTAAACTAAATTAATTTCAACTATTAAATATGTATGCACATTGTATTTATGTATGATCTAATGTTGTTTTGCTAAAGCCTATTTATTTTATATTGTTTGTCTATCACAAATATGTATAATATTTTTACTCAACTAAAGGAGATTTTATAAAAATTAAAAAAAAAATAACTATATTGTATTAACTGTTTAATATGAATTGATTCAAGGATATACTTTTAAAAGAACAAGTTATAACAAGTTAGAATAAAATAGAGTTTATGAGAACAAACATAAAAACATAAAATTTGTTCTATGCAATAATTCAATCATCTTACTATATTGATATGTTAAAAAGTTAAATAACACATTGACATTGATATTATGCTGATATATAATTGAAATACTGTACAAAACTTTATAAATTGTTAGAGCATAAAATGTAAACTTTTTCTAATAACTGTTTATTTTTACTCAAAAGTGCTGTTCACTTTGAAGAAATTGCGTCCTTTAAATATTATAAATGTTAGTTTGAAATATATCAAATATTAAAAGGCGATCCAATTCAAAGTGATGAAACAAATAAACATTAGTATATGATTCTATAACTTTTTTTCACGAGAAATTAAACAAATATTTAATGTTTTTATACGTTTTCATTGATAGTGATTGCGTAAATATTTGCAGTTATTTTGAGTGGGCAATGTTTGATACATTTGAATTTCAAACCGACAATTCTGAAAATTGGGGGCTTTATCATGTCAAATTTAATCATAGTCTCAAAGGTATACCAACTCACGTAGCTAAATGGTACAAAGAATATTTCACATGTAATTTGATTGTACTCAACTAAAAAAGTAAAGAATATCAATAAAAATTGAGAGGATAATTCCACTTGAAATTTGATTTTTATATTATGTTATTTATTTTTCTTTCTTTATAAATCTATATATATATATATATATATTAAAGATTGTATACAGAAATTTGATTTAAGAAAAAATATACGACATAGCACATTCATTGTTACTATTGTAATATTATTAATCTTATATAGAGTGTGTGTGAAAAATATTTATATTATTATAGCACCACAACTATTAGTTAAGACAATAATATCAACAAACTATTTTCTTTAATAAAAAATTGTGATTATTATGATATTCTAAAGTTATAATAGTGCATTTACTATTATTTTATAGATATAATTTTTAATAGAATAATTGATATTGTATCAAATTTATTAAGATAAAATTAAATCATCTAAAAATGTATTTGATTAATCACAAAGTTTAATAATTCATTGTAGACATTAAATTTAATGAATCAAATATGTAAATTTTATTTAAAAAATATTAATATTATTTGATACTTTATCAAGTAAGTTTAATTCAACATATGATATTTTTATTTTTAAAACAAGTAAAATATTGATCGTGAGATCCTATAGCTACATATATTCAATTTTTGTAATTATTAATATGCATGATTATTAAGGTAATATAAAAACATGAAACAATTGAATTGATGAAATTTAATATCTACAAAGAGTTATTAAGTCATGAGAAGTATGATTGATTTTTTTTTTCCTTTTAAAATTTTAATATAAGCATCAATATCATCCTCTTAAGTTGTCATTGAAGTAACAATGATTAGATTTTCTTAATAAACAGACAGGGGTTAGTTAAAAATAGTCTTCCTCTTATCAAGGATGATTCATAACGTAATATTATTAGTTTAAAATCACTATTATAGATGTAAAGAAAATGAAGTAAGTTTAAGAAGAATCGCACACAAAATTTATACTAGTTCACTTAATGTGGCTACTTCATTTCTCACAACTTTGTGAGATTGTCACCAGTGCTTTAAAAATCGTCCTCTAATATGCATCTTTTCAACTATGTATTTATTATTCTCACCAACCTTATAACTTGGTATTTTACTAATCTCAGTAGAGTTACACAAATATATTTGAACCAAGTTGATTCAGACGCAGTGACCTTTAAAGAAAATGAAGTTTAAGAAGATTCGCACACAAAATTTATACTAATTCACCTAATGTGGGCTACTTCATTTCTTACAACTTTGTGAGATTTTCACTAGTGCTATAAAAATCGTTCTCTAATATGCGTCTTTTCAACTATGTATTTATTATTCTCGCCAACTTTATAACTTGATATTTTACTAATTTCAGCAGAGTTACACAAATATATTTGAACCAAATTGATTCGGACACAATGACCTTTAATTATTTTAATGATAATAAATTATAAAAAGAACAATTTATCTTTTGATGTTTTCTCAATTGTGTAGATAACATGTAATCAAACACAATTCACAAATTGTAAAAGACCATTTGATATGTATTGTTTGATACATGCATTGAATGTTAAATGTATTTGGTTGGTACCAAAAAGGTTGCATAATTTAATAATTATTCATATGGTACTCAACTAAGAGTTTGTATGGTTACCTCTCTAACATATGAACCGAACTCAATAATCAATGAGTATGATATTGATACATATAATAGCAACTACATGAATATGTATTAATTACACAACACAGACGTGTTTATTAAAGTATCAAACATTGGATTAAATATTACGAAAGTTTGTTAATCATAAATGTGGTTAAGCATGTAAGTTTATTTAAGTTCATTTTTATCACGATTTATTTCGATGGATACAAAAATTTAGGATTGTATATTTATTCTTTTAAAAAATTATTATTTATTTATGGATTAAATAAATTTTTAGTTCCTATAAAATCTTTTTATTTTATTTTTAGTCTTTATAAAATTTCACCAACATTTAGTATCTTAAAAGTTTTCCTTTTCATTTTATGTTCTTGATATTCAACTAACTATTGTTTATCATTTGAATTTAAAAAAAAAAAATTGCAATAATGTTTAGGATATATTTAACAATTTTTTTAACAAATAATGAATTAAATATGAATTTTTAAACATTTTGTGCTTACAAATTCATATTTAATTTATCACTTTTTAAAAAAACCCTAAATTTTTGAAAAGAAATTTCTTATAATGTCTTAAGCAATCCTGAAAAAAATCATTACAGATTTTGAAAGATACATAGTAGTGGGTATAAAATCAAGAACTAAAAATGAAAACGGAAATGTTTTAAGAAATTAAAAATGATGAAATTTTTTATAAAGACTAAAAATAAAAATGTAAAATTTTATAAGTTAATTGAAAGCTTATTGTTATAAGACATTCTTGCATCGTGCAAAGATTAATTAATTACTGGTACAACTAATGGACACTAATGTTCGGAAGATGTGCATTATTAGTTTTATTTATAAATTCTAAGACAATGAACATTTGTATGTGTCATGCAAATTAAATGTTAAATTAACAACATCATTATGGATAACGATGTGTGTTAATGAATGTCCCAAAGGAGAATATTTAGTATAGATAGATTGATTACGATGTGTGTTAATGAATGTCCCAAAGGAGAATATTTAGTATAGATAGATTGATTGTTGTTAGAATCTGAATTGTATGAATTTTACAACTCAAAGCACTAATGCTAAATATATGTTAATTGCAATATACGGACTTAAAAAAGCTTCATGTCAATGATATCTCAAATACTACAATACAATTATGTTCATCAGATTTATAGAAAACATTGTTGATCGGTGTATGTAAGACCCATAATTTTAAAGTACACTTTATGTATTTTTATGTATTTTGGATGTTGGGCTCGGAGGTTTTTTAGCCAAAGTTAATAAATATTTTGGAGTTTATATGATCAAAAAGATATTTTGACGCCGTTTAAAATTATTCGTCGATAAATAAATTAAATTAAGTGCGGTGAATCCTTTACGGAGAATTTAATGCGTTACAGATGAAATGGTAATTTAACAAATATCTAGATATTTCGAGATATTTGTTAAGTTATATTTATTATGTATATATGTGTTTGTTTGGGGGGAAAAGAAAGGAAAACTAGAAGGAAGGAAAAGGAAAAGAAAAGAGTATATAAAGGAAAGAAGGAAAAAGGAAGAAAGGAAAAACAAAGGAAAGAAAAAGAAAGGAAGGAAAATTCGAACATTTCCATCGTCTTCTTCCTCTGACCCGCGGCCAATTTTCCTCCTTTCTCCCGTTTTCATTTTCGTCGCTTTCTTTTCTTCAAAACTAGTAACCCAAGGTTGGGTGAGAGTTAGAACAAGGATTTCGCAACTCCACTCTTCCTCTTTGATTCGAAAACGAAGAAAAACGGTATTTGAGATCCAAACACAAACCCCTCCGTTTCTTCTAGATCCAAGCTTCATTTCGCGAAGAGTTAGAAGGGAAAGTTGCTCACTACCACGCCACGATGCTAGGGGACCAATTTGGAGGCGACGTTGCGAGCGAAGATTTTACCGAATTTACTCACGGTG